>NC_054475.1:171495154-171584490 GCF_017639515.1 Carcharodon carcharias | reverse complement strand
AGTGTTTGAGGTGGTGGAGGGAGGGAGTGTTTGAGGTGGTGGAGTGAGGGAGTGTTTGAGGTGGTGGAGGGAGGGAGGGTTTGAGGTGGTGGAGGGAGGGAGTGTTTGAGGTGGTGGAGGGAGGGAGTGTTTGAGGTGGTGGAGGGAGGGAGTGTTTGAGGTGGTGGAGGGAGTGAGCGTTTGAGGTGGTAGAGGGAGTGAGCTTTTGAGGTGGAGGAGGGGGTGAGCGTTTGAGGTGGTTGAGGGAGTGAGCGTTTGAGGTGGTGGAGGGAGTGAGCGTTTGAGGTGGTGGAGGGAGGGAGCGTTTGAGGTGGTGGAGGGAGGGAGCATTGGAGGTGGTGGAGGGAGGGATTGTTTGAGGTGGTGGAGGGAGGGAGTGTTTGAGGTGGTGGAGGGAGGGAGTGTTTGAGGTGGTGGAGTTTGGGAGTGTTTGAGGTGGTGGAGGGTGGGAGTGTTTGAGGTGTTGGAGGGAGGGAGTGTTTGAGGTGGTGGAGGGAGGGAGTGTTTGAGGTGGTGGAGGGAGGGAGTGTTCGAGGTGGTGGAGGGAGGGAGTGTTTGAGGTGGTGGTGGGAGGGAGTGTTTGAGGTGGTGGAGGGAGGGAGTGTTTGAGGTGGTGGAGGGAGGGAGCGTTTGAGGTGGTGGAGGGAGGGAGCGTTTGAGGTGGTGGAGGGAGGGAGCGTTTGAGGTGGTGGAGGGAGGGAGCTTTTGAGGTGATGGAGGGAGGGAGCGTTTGAGGTGGTGGAGGGAGGAAGCGTTTGAGGTGGTGGAGGGAGGGAGCGTTTGAGGTGGTGGAGGGAGTGAGCGTTTGAGGTGGTGGAGGGAGTGCGTTTGAGGTGGTGGAGGGAGTGAGCGTTTGAGGTGGAGGAGGGAGTGAGCGTTTGAGGTGGTGGAGGGAGTGAGCGTTTGAGGTGGTGGAGGGAGGGAGCGTTTGAGGTGGTGGAGGGAGGGAGCGTTGGAGGTGGTGGAGGGAGGGAGCGTTGGAGGTGGTGGAGGGAGGGAGCGTTTGAGGTGGTGGAGGGAGGGAGTGTTTGAGGTGGTGGAGGGAGGGAGCGTTTGAGGTGGTGGAGGGTGGGAGCGTTTGAGGTGGTGGAGGGAGGGAGCGTTTGAGGTGGTGGAGGGATGGAACGTTTGAGGTGGTGGAGGGAGGGAGCGTTTGAGGTGGTGGAGGGAGGGAGCGTTTGAGGTGTTGGAGGGAGGGAGCGTTTGATGTGTTGGAGGGAGTGAATGTTTGAGGTGGTGGAGGGAGTGAGCGTTTGAGGTGGTGGAGGGAGGGAGTGTTTGAGGTGGTGGAGGGAGGGAGTGTTTGAGGTGGTGGAGGGAGGGAGTGTTTGAGGTGGTGGAGGGAGGGAGTGTTTGAGGTGGTGGAGGGAGGGAGTGTTTGAGGTGGTGGAGGGCGGGAGTGTTTGAGGTGGTGGAGGGAGGGAGTGTTTGAGGTGGTGGAGGGAGGGAGTGTTTGTGGTCGTGGAGGGAGGGAGTGTTTGAGGTGGTGGACGGAGGGAGTGTTTGAAGTGGTGGAGGGAGGGAGTGTTTGAGGTGGTGGAGGGAGGGAGTGTTTGAGGTGGTGGAGGGAGGGAGTGTTTGAGGTGGTGGAGGGAGGGAGTGTTTGAGGTGGTGGAGGGAGGGAGTGTTTGAGGTGGTGGAGGGAGGGAGCGTTTGAGGTGGTGGAGGGAGGGAGCGTTTGAGGTGGTGGAGGGTGGGAGTGTTTGAGGTGTTGGAGGGAGTGTTTGAGGTGGTGGAGGGAGGGAGTGTTTGAGGTGGTGGAGGGAGGGAGTGTTCGAGGTGGTGGAGGGAGGGAGTGTTTGAGGTGGTGGAGGGAGGGAGTGTTTGAGGTGGTGGAGGGAGGGAGTGTTTGAGGTGGTGGAGGGAGGGAGTGTTTGAGGTGGTGGAGGGAGGGAGTGTTTGAGGTGGTGGAGGGAGGGAGCGTTTGAGGTGGTGGAGGGAGGGAGCGTTTGAGGTGGTGGAGGGAGGGAGCATTGGAGGTGGTGGAGGGAGGGATTGTTTGAGGTGGTGGAGGGAGGGAGTGTTTGAGGTGGTGGAGGGAGGGAGTGTTTGAGGTGGTGGAGTTTGGGAGTGTTTGAGGTGGTGGAGGGTGGGAGTGTTTGAGGTGTTGGAGGGAGGGAGTGTTTGAGGTGGTGGAGGGTGGGAGTGTTTGAGGTGGTGGAGGGAGGGAGTGTTTGAGGTGGTGGAGGGAGGGAGTGTTTGAGGTGGTGGAGGGAGGGAGTGTTTGAGGTGGTGGAGGGAGGGAGTGTTTGAGGTGGTGGAGGGAGGGAGCGTTTGAGGTGGTGGAGGGAGGGACCGTTTGAGGTGGTGGAGGGAGGGAGCATTGGAGGTGGTGGAGGGAGGGATTGTTTGAGGTGGTGGAGGGAGGGAGTGTTTGAGGTGGTGGAGGGAGGGAGTGTTTGAGGTGGTGGAGTTTGGGAGTGTTTGAGGTGGTGGAGGGTGGGAGTGTTTGAGGTGTTGGAGGGAGGGAGTGTTTGAGGTGGTGGAGGGAGGGAGTGTTTGAGGTGGTGGAGGGAGGGAGTGTTCGAGGTGGTGGAGGGAGGGAGTGTTTGAGGTGGTGGAGGGAGGGAGTGTTTGAGGTGGTGGAGGGAGGGAGTGTTTGAGGTGGTGGAGGGAGGGAGTGTTTGAGGTGGTGGAGGGAGTGAGCGTTTGAGGTGGTGGAGGGAGGGAGCGTTTGAGGTGGTGGAGGGAGGGAGCGTTTGAGGTGGTGGAGGGAGGGAGCTTTTGAGGTGATGGAGGGAGGGAGCGTTTGAGGTGGTGGAGGGAGGGAGCGTTTGAGGTGGTGGAGGGAGGGAGCGTTTGAGGTGGTGGAGGGAGTGAGCGTTTGAGGTGGTGGAGGGAGTGCGTTTGAGGTGGTGGAGGGAGTGAGCGTTTGAGGTGGAGGAGGGAGTGAGCGTTTGAGGTGGTGGAGGGAGTGAGCGTTTGAGGTGGTGGAGGGAGGGAGCGTTTGAGGTGGTGGAGGGAGGGAGCGTTGGAGGTGGTGGAGGGAGGGAGCGTTGGAGGTGGTGGAGGGAGGGAGCGTTTGAGGTGGTGGAGGGAGGGAGCGTTTGAGGTGGTGTAGGGTGGGAGCGTTTGAGGTGGTGGAGGGAGGGAGCGTTTGAGGTGGTGGAGGGATGGAACGTTTGAGGTGGTGGAGGGAGGGAGCGTTTGAGGTGGTGGAGGGAGGGAGCGTTTGAGGTGTTGGAGGGAGGGAGCGTTTGATGTGTTGGAGGGAGTGAATGTTTGAGGTGGTGGAGGGAGTGAGCGTTTGAGGTGGTGGAGGGAGGGAGTGTTTGAGGTGGTGGAGGGAGGGAGTGTTTGAGGTGGTGGAGGGAGGGAGTGTTTGAGGTGGTGGAGGGAGGGAGCGTTTGAGGTGGTGGAGGGAGGGAGCCTTTGAGGTGGTGGAGGGAGGGAGCGTTTGAGGTGTTGGAGGGAGGGAGCGTTTGATGTGTTGGAGGGAGTGAATGTTTGAGGTGGTGGAGGGAGTGAGCGTTTGAGGTGGTGGAGGGAGGGAGTGTTTGAGGTGGTGGAGGGAGGGAGTGTTTGAGGTGGTGGAGGGAGGGAGTGTTTGAGGTGGTGGAGGGAGGGAGTGTTTGAGGTGGTGGAGGGAGGGAATGTTTGAGGTGGTGGAGGGCGGGAGTGTTTGAGGTGGTGGAGGGAGGGAGTGTTTGAGGTGGTGGAGGGAGGGAGTGTTTGTGGTGGTGGAGGGAGGGAGTGTTTGAGGTGGTGGAGGGAGGGAGCGTTTGAGGTGGTGGAGGGTGGGAGCGTTTGAGGTGGTGGAGGGACGGAGCGTTTGAGGTGGTGGAGGGACAGAGCGTTTGAGGTGGTGGAGGGAGGGAGCGTTTGAGGTGGTGGAGGGAGGGAGCGTTTGAGGTGGTGGAGGGAGGGAGTGTTTGAGGTGGTGGAGGGAGGGAGTGTTTGAGGTGGTGGAGGGAGGGAGTGTTTGAGGTGGTGGAGGGTGTGAGTGTTTGAGGTGGTGGAGGGAGTGAGTCTTTGAGGTGGTGGAGGGAGTGAGTCTTTGATGTGGTGGAGGGAGTGAGTGTTTGAGGTGGTGGAGGGAGTGAATGTTTGATGTGCTGGAGGGAGTGAATGTTTGAGGTGGTGGAGGGAGTGAGCGTTTGAGGTGGTGGAGGGAGTGAGCGTTTGAGGTGGTGGAGGGAGTGAGCGTTTGAGGTGGTGGAGGGGGTGAGTCTTTGAGGTGGTGGAGGGAGTGAGTGTTTGAGGTGTTGGAGGGAGTGAGTGTTTGAGGTGGTGGAGGGAGTGAATGTTTGATGTGCTGGAGGGAGTGAATGAGGTGGTGGAGGGAGTGAGCGTTTGAGGTGGTGGAGGGAGTGAGCATTTGAGGTGGTGGAGGGAGTGAGCGTTTGAGGTGGTGGAGGGGGTGAGCGTTTGAGGTGGTGGAGGGAGTGATCGTTTGAGGTGGTGGAGGGAGGCAGCGTTAGAGTGGTGGAGGGAGGGAGCGTTTGAGGTGGTGGAGGGAGGGAGTGTTTGAGGTGGTGGAGGGAGGGAGTGTTTGAGGTGGTGGAGGGAGGGAGTGTTTGAGGTGGTGGAGGGAGGGAGTGTTTGAGGTGGTGGAGGGAGGGAGTGTTTGAGGTGGTGGAGGGAGGGAGTGTTTGAGGTGGTGGAGGGAGGGAGTGTTTGAGGTGGTGGAGGGAGGGAGTGTTTGAGGTGGTGGAGGGAGGGAGTGTTTGAGGTGGTGGAGGGAGGGAGTGTTTGAGGTGGTGGAGGGAGGGAGTGTTTGAGGTGGTGGAGGGAGGGAGTGTTTGAGGTGGTGGAGGGAGTGTTTGAGGTGGTGGAGGGAGGGAGTGTTTGAGGTGGTGGAGGGAGGGAGTGTTTGAGGTGGTGGAGGGAGGGCTTGTTTGAGGTGGTGGAGGGTGGGAGTGTTTGAGGTGGTGGAGGGAGGGAGTGTTTGAGGTGGTGGAGGGAGGGAGTGTTTGAGGTGGTGGAGGGAGGGAGTGTTTGAGGTGGTGGAGGGAGTGAGCGTTTGAGGTGGTGGAGGGAGTGAGCGTTTGAGGTGGTGGAGGGATTGAGCGTTTGAGGTGGTGGAGGGATTGAGCGTTTGAGGTGGTGGAGGGATTGAGCGTTTGAGGTGGTGGAGGGAGGGAGCGTTTGAGGTGGTGGAGGGAGGGAGCGGTTGAGGTGGTGGAGGGAGGGAGCGTTTGAGGTGGTGGAGGGAGGGAGCGTTTGAGGTGGTGGAGGGAGGGAGTGTTTGAGGTGGTGGAGGGAGGGAGTGTTTGAGGTGGTGGAGGGAGGGAGTGTTTGAGGTGGTGGAGGGAGGGAGTGTTTGAGGTGGTGGAGGGAGGGAGTGTTTGAGGTGGTGGAGGGAGGGAGTGTTTGAGGTGGTGGAGGGAGGGAGTGTTTGAGGTGGTGGAGGGAGGGAGTGTTTGAGGTGGTGGAGGGAGGGAGTGTTTGAGGTGGTGGAGGGAGGGAGTGTTTGAGGTGGTGGAGGGAGGGAGTGTTTGAGGTGGTGGAGGGAGTGAGTGTTTGAGGTGGTGGAGGGAGTGAGCGTTTGAGGTGGTGGAGGGTGTGAGTGTTTGAGGTGGTGGAAGGAGTGAGCGTTTGAGGTGGTGGAGGGAGGGAGTGTTTGAGGTGGTGGAGGGATGGAGTGTTTGAGGTGGTGGAGGGAGGGAGTGTTTGAGGTGGTGGAGGGAGGGAGTGTTTGAGGTGGTGGAGGGAGGGAGTGTTTGAGGTGGTGGAGGGAGGGAGTGTTTGAGGTGGTGGAGGGAGGGAGTGTTTGAGGTGGTGGAGGGAGGGAGCGTTTGAGATGGTGGATGGAGTGAGCTTTTGAGGTGGAGGAGGGAGTGAGCTTTTGAGGTGGTGGAGGGAGTGTTCGAGGTGGTGGAGGGAGGGAGTGTTTGAGGTGGTGGAGGGAGGGAGTGTTTGAGGTGGTGGAGGGAGGGAGCGTTTGAGGTGGTGGAGGGAGGGAGCGTTTGAGGTGGTGGAGGGAGTGCGTTTGAGGTGGTGGAGGGAGGGAGTGTTTGAGGTGGTGGAGGGAGGGAGTGTTTGTGGTGGTGGAGGGAGGGAGTGTTTGAGGTGGTGGAGGGAGGGAGTGTTTGAGGTGGTGGAGGGAGGGAGTGTTTGAGGTGGTGGAGGGAGGGAGTGTTTGAGGTGGTGGAGGGAGGGAGTGTTTGAGGTGGTGGAGGGAGGGAGTGTTTGAGGTGGTGGAGGGAGTGAGTGTTTGAGGTGGTGGAGGGAGGGAGTGTTTGAGGTGGTGGAGGGAGGGAGTGTTTGAGGTGGTGGAGGGAGGGAGTGTTTGAGGTGGTGGAGGGAGGGAGTGTTTGAGGTGGTGGAGGGAGTGAGTGTTTGAGGTGGTGGAGGGAGTGAGTGTTTGAGGTGGTGGAGGGAGGGAGTGTTTGAGGTGGTGGAGGGAGGGAGTGTTTGAGGTGGTTGAGGGAGGGAGTGTTTGAGGTGGTGGAGGGAGGGAGTGTTTGAGGTGTTGGAGGGAGGGAGTTTTTGAGGTGGTGGAGGGAGGGAGTGTTTGAGGTGGTGGAGGGAGGGAGTGTTTGAGGTGGTGGAGGGAGTGAGTGTTTGAGGTGGTGGATGGAGTGAGTGTTTGAGGTGGTGGAGGGAGTGAATGTTTGAGGTGGTGGAGGGAGTGAATGTTTGAGGTGGTGGAGGGAGTAAAGGTTTGAGGTGGTGGAGGGCGTGAGCGTTTACGGTGGTGGAGGGAGTGAGCGTTTGAGGTGGTGGAGGGAGTGAGCGTTTGAGGTGGTGGAGGGAGTGAGCGTTTGAGGTGGTGGAGGGAGTGAGCGTTTGAGGTTGTGGAGGGAGTGAGCGTTTGAGGTGGTGGAGGGATTGAGCGTTTGAGGTGGTGGAGGGATTGAGCGTTTGAGGTGGTGGAGGGATTGAGCGTTTGAGGTGGTGGAGGGAGGGAGTGTTTGAGGTGGTGGAGGGAGGGAGTGTTTGAGGTGGTGGAGGGAGGGAGTGTTTGAGGTGGTGGAGGGAGGGAGTGTTTGAGGTGGTGGAGGGAGGGGATGTTTGAGGTGGTGGAGGGAGGGAGTGTTTGAGGTGGTGGAGTGAGGGAGTGTTTGAGGTGGTGGAGGGTGGGAGTGTTTGAGGTGGTGGAGGGAGGGAGTGTTTGAGGTGGTGGAGGGAGGGAGTGTTTGAGGTGGTGGAGGGAGGGAGTGTTTGAGGTGGTGGAGGGAGGGAGTGTTTGAGGTGGTGGAGGGAGGGCAGTGTTTGAGGTGGTGGAGGGAGGGAGTGTTTGAGGTGGTGGAGGGAGGGAGCGTTTGAGGTGGTGGAGGGAGGGAGTGTTTGAGGTGGTGGAGGGAGGGAGCGTTTGAGGTGGTGGAGGGAGGGAGTGTTTGAGGTGGTGGAGGGAGGGAGTGTTTGAGGTGGTGGAGGGAGGGAGTGTTTGAGGTGGTGGAGGGAGGGTGTGTTTGAGGTGGTGGAGGGAGGGAGTGTTTGAGGTGGTGGAGGGAGGGAGTGTTTGAGGTGGTGGAGGGAGGGAGTGTTTGAGGTGGTGGAGGGAGGGAGTGTTTGAGGTGGTGGAGGGAGGGAGTGTTTGAGGTGGTGGAGGGAGGGAGTGTTTGAGGTGGTGGAGGGAGGGAGTGTTTGAGGTGGTGGAGGGAGGGAGTGTTTGAGGTGGTGGAGGGAGGGAGTGTTTGAGGTGGTGGAGGGAGGGAGTGTTTGAGGTGGTGGAGGGAGGGAGTGTTTGAGGTGGTGGAGGGAGTGAGCGTTTGAGGTGGTGGAGGGAGTGAGCGTTTGAGGTGGTGGAGGGAGTGAGCGTTTGAGGTGGTGGAGGGAGTGAGCGTTTGAGGTGGTGGAGGGAGGGAGCTTTTGAGGTGGTGGAGGGAGGGAGCGTTTGAGGTGGTGGAGGGAGGGAGCGTTTGAGGTGGTGGAGGGAGGGAGCGTTTGAGGTGGTGGAGGGAGGGAGCGTTTGAGGTGGTGGAGGGAGGGAGCGTTTGAGGTGGTGGAGGGAGTGAGCGTTTGAGGTGGTGGAGGGAGTGAGCGTTTGAGGTGGTGGAGGGAGTGAGCGTTTGAGGTGGTGGAGGGAGTGAGCGTTTGAGGTGGTGGAGGGAGGGAGCGTTTGAGGTGGTGGAGGGAGTGAGCGTTTGAGGTGGTGGAGGGAGTGAGCGTTTGAGGTGGTGGAGGGAGGGAGCGTTTGAGGTGGTGGAGGGAGTGAGCGTTTGAGGTGGTGGAGGGAGGGAGCGTTTGAGGTGGTGGAGGGAGGGAGCGTTTGAGGTGGTGGAGGGAGGGAGTGTTTGAGGTGGTGGAGGGAGGGAGTGTTTGAGGTGGTGGAGGGAGGGAGCGTTTGAGGTGGTGGAGGGAGGGAGCGTTTGAGGTGGTGGAGGGAGGGAGTGTTTGAGGTGGTGGAGGGAGGGAGTGTTTGAGGTGGTGGAGGGAGGGAGTGTTTGAGGTGGTGGAGGGAGGGAGTGTTTGAGGTGGTGGAGGGAGTGAGCGTTTGAGGTGGTGGAGGGAGTGAGCGTTTGAGGTGGTGGAGGGAGTGAGCGTTTGAGGTGGTGGAGGGATTGAGCGTTTGAAGTGTTGGAGGGAGTGAGCGTTTGAGGTGGTGGAGGGAGGGAGTGTTTGAGGTGGTGGAGTGTGGGTGTGTTTGAGTTGGTGGAGGGTGGGTGTGTTTGAGGTGGTGGAGGGAGGGAGTG
Source organism: Carcharodon carcharias (assembly GCF_017639515.1). Classification (NCBI taxonomy): domain Eukaryota; kingdom Metazoa; phylum Chordata; class Chondrichthyes; order Lamniformes; family Lamnidae; genus Carcharodon; species Carcharodon carcharias. The sequence continues at coordinate 171,575,908 of NC_054475.1, read as the reverse complement.
TTTGAGGTGGTGGAGGGAGGGCGTGTTTTAGGTGGTGGAGGGAGGGAGTGTTTGATGTGGTGGAGGGAGGCAGTGTTTGAGGTGGTGGAGGGACTCAGTGTTTGAGGTGGTGGAGGGAGGGAGTGTTTGAGGTGGTGGAGGGAGGGAGTGTTTGAGGTGGTGGAGGGAGGGAGTGTTTGAGTTGGTGGAGGGAGTGAGTTTTTGAGGTGGTGGAGGGAGTGAATGTTTGAGGTGGTGGAGGGAGTGAATGTTTGAGGTGGTGGAGGGAGTGAGCGTTTGAGGTGGTCGAGGGAGTGAGCGTTTGAGGTGGTGGAGGGAGTGAGCGTTTGAGGTGGTGGAGGGAGTGAGCGTTTGAGGTGGTGGAGGGAGTGAGCGTTTGAGGTGGTGGAGGGAGTGAGCGTTTGAGGTGGTGGAGGGATTGAGCGTTTGAGGTGGTGGAGGGATTGAGCGTTTGAGGTGGTGTAGGGAGGGAGCGTTTGAGGTGGTGGAGGGAGGGAGTGTTTGAGGTGGTGGAGGGAGGGAGTGTTTGAGGTGGTGGAGGGAGGGAGTGTTTGAGGTGGTGGAGGGAGGGTGTGTTTGAGGTGGTGGAGGGAGGGAGTGCTTGAGGTGGTGGAGGTGGGAGTGTTTGAGGTGGTGGAGGGACGGAGTGTTTGAGGTGGTGGAGGGAGGGAGTGTTTGAGGTGGTGGAGGGAGGGAGTGTTTGAGGTGGTGGAGGGAGGGAATGTTTGAGGTGGTGGAGGGAGGGAGTGTTGGCGTTGGTGGAGGGAGGGAGTGTTTGAGGTGTTGGAGGGAGGGAGTGTTTGAGGTGGTGGAGGGAGGGAGTTTTTGAGGTGGTGGAGGGAGGGAGTGTTTGAGGTGGTGGAGGGAGGGAGTGTTTGAGGTGGTGGAGGGCGGGAATGTTTGAGCTGGTGGAGGGAGGGAATGTTTGAGGTGGTGGAGGGAGGGAGTGTTTGAGGTGGTGGAGGGAGGGAGTGTTTGAGGTGGTGGAGGGAGGGAGTGTTTGAGGTGGTGGAGGGAGGGAGTGTTTGAGGTGGTGGAGGGAGGGAGTGTTTGAGGTGGTGGAGGGAGGGAGTGTTTGAGGTGGTGGAGGGAGGGAGCGTTTGAGGTGGTGGAGGGAGGGAGCGTTTGAGGTGGTGGAGGGAGGGAGCGTTTGAGGTGGTGGAGGGAGGGAGCGTTTGAGGTGGTGGAGAGAGGGAGCGTTTGAGGTGGTGGAGGGAGGGAGCGTTTGAGGTGGTGGAGGGTGGGAGCGTTTGAGGTGGTGGAGGGAGGGAGTGTTTGAGGTGGTGGAGGGAGGGAGTGTTTGAGGTGGTGGAGGGAGGGAGTGTTTGAGGTGGTGGAGGGAGGGAGTGTTTGAGGTGGTGGAGGGAGGGAGTGTTTGAGGTGGTGGAGGGAGGGAGCGTTTGAGGTGGTGGAGGGAGGGAGTGTTTGAGGTGGTGGAGGGAGGGAGCGTTTGAGGTGGTGGAGGGAGGGAGTGTTTGAGGTGGTGGAGGGAGGGAGTGTTTGAGGTGGTGGAGGGAGGGAGTGTTTGAGGTGGTGGAGGGAGGAGTGTTTGAGGTGGTGGAGGGAGTGAGTGTTTGAGGTGGTGGAGGGAGTGAGTGTTTGAGGTGGTGGAGGGAGTGAGTGTTTGAGGTGGTGGAGGGAGTGAGTGTTTGAGGTGGTGGAGGGAGTGAATGTTTGAGGCTGGTGGAGTGAGTGAATGTTTGAGGTGGTGGAGGGAGTGAGCGTTTGACGGTGGTGGAGGGAGTGAGCGTTTGAGGTGGTGGAGGGAGGGAGCTTTTGAGGTGGTGGAGGGAGGGAGCGTTTGAGATGGTGGAGGGAGGGAGCGTTTGAGGTGGTGGAGGGAGGGAGTGTTTGAGGTGGTGGAGTGAGGGAGTGTTTGAGGTGGTGGAGGGAGGGAGTGTTTGAGGTGGTGGAGGGAGGGAGTTTTTGAGGTGGTGGAGGTAGGGAGCGTTTGAGATGGTGGAGGGAGGGAGCGTTTGAGGTGGTGGAGGGAGGGAGCGTTTGAGGTGGTGGAGGGAGGGAGCGTTTGAGGTGGTGGAGGGAGTGAGCGTTTGATGTGGTGGAGGGAGAGAGCGTTTGAGGTGGTGTAGGGAGTGAGCATTTGAAGTGGTGGAGGGAGTGCGTGTGAGGTGGTGGAGGGAGTGAGCGTTTGAGGTGGAGGAGGGAGTGAGCGTTTGAGGTGGAGGAGGGAGTGAGCGTTTGAGGTGGTGGAGGGAGGGAGCGTTTGAGGTGGTGGAGGGAGGGAGCGTTTGAGGTGGTGGAGGGAGGGAGCGTTGGAGGTGGTGGAGGGAGGGAGCGTTGGAGGTGGTGGAGGGAGGGAGTGTTTGAGGTGGTGGAGGGAGGGAGTGTTTGAGGTGTTGGAGGGAGGGAGTGTTTGAGGTGGTGGAGGGAGGGAGCGTTTGAGGTGGTGGAGGGAGGGTGTGTTTGAGGTGGTGGAGGGAGGGAGTTTTTGAGGTGGTGGAGGGAGGGAGTGTTTGAGGTGGTGGAGGGAGGGTGTGTTTGAGGTGGTGGAGGGAGGGAGTGTTTGAGGTGGTGGAGGGTGTGAGTGTTTGAGGTGATGGAGGGAGGGAGTGTTTGAGGTGGTGGAGGGAGTGAGTCTTTGAGGTGGTGGAGGGAGTGAGTGTTTGAGGTGGTGGAGGGAGTGAATGTTTGATGTGCTGGAGGGAGTGAATGTTTGAGGTGGTGGAGGGAGTGAGCGTTTGAGGTGGTGGAGGGAGTGAGCGTTTGAGGTGGTGGAGGGAGTGAGTGTTTGAGGTGGTGGAGGGAGGGAGTGTTTGAGGTGGTGGAGGGAGGGAGTGTTTGAGGTGGTGGAGGGAGGGAGTGTTTGAGTTGGTGGAGGGAGGGAGTGTTTGAGGTGGTGGAGGGAGGGAGTGTTTGAGGTGGTGGAGGGAGGGAGTTTTTGAGGTGGTGGAGGGAGGGAGTGTTTGAGGTGGTGGAGGGAGGGAGTGTTTGAGGTGGTGGAGGGAGGGAGTGTTTGAGGTGGTGGAGGGAGGGAGTGTTTGAGGTGGTGGAGGGAGGGAGTGTTTGAGGTGGTGGAGGGAGGGAGTGTTTGAGGTGGTGGAGGGAGGGAGTGTTTGAGGTGGTGGAGGGAGGGAGTGTTTGAGGTCGTGGAGGGAGGGTGTGTTTGAGGTGGTGGAGGGAGAGAGTGTTTGAGGTGGTGGAGGGAGGGAGTGTTTGAGGTGGTGGAGTGTGGGTGTGTTTGAGGTGGTGGAGGGTGGGTGTGTTTGAGGTGGTGGAGGGAGGGAGTGTTTGAGGTGGTGGAGGGAGCGAGTGTTTGAGGTGGTGGAGGGAGGGAGTGTTTGATGTGGTGGAGGGAGGCAGTGTTTGAGGTGGTGGAGGGACTCAGTGTTTGAGGTGGTGGAGGGTGGCAGTGTTTGAGGTTGTGGAGGGAGGGAGTGTTTGAGGTGGTGGAGGGAGGGAGTGTTTGAGGTGGTGGAGGGTGGGAGAGTTTGAGGTCGTGGAGGGAGGGAATGTTTGAGGTGGTGGAGGGAGGGACTGTTTGAGGTGGTGGAGGGAGGGAGTGTTTGAGGTGGTGGAGGGAGTTAGTGTTTGAGGTGGTGGAGGGAGTGAATGTTTGAGGTGGTGGAGGGAGTGAGCGTTTACGGTGGTGGAGTGAGCGTTTGAGGTGGTGGAGGGAGTGAGCGTTTGAGGTGGTGGAGGGAGTGAGCGTTTGAGGTGGTGGAGGGAGGGAGTGTTTGAGGTGGAGGGAGGCAGTGTTTGAGGTGGTGGAGGGAGGGAGTGTTTGAGGTTGTGGAGGGAGGGAGTGTTTGAGGTGGTTGAGGGAGGGAGTGTTTGAGGTGTTGGAGGGAGGGAGCGTTTGAGGTGGTGGAGGGAGTGAGCGTTTGAGGTGGTGGAGGGAGTGAGCGTTTGAGGTGGTGGAGGGATTGAGCGTTTGAGGTGGTGGAGGGAGTGAGCGTTTACGGTGGTGGAGTGAGCGTTTGAGGTGGTGGAGGGAGTGAGCATTTGAGGTGGTGGAGGGAGTGAGCGTTTGAGGTGGTGGAGGGAGGGAGCGTTTGAGGTGGAGGGAGGCAGTGTTTGAGGTGGTGGAGGGAGGGAGTGTTTGAGGTGGTGGAGGGAGGGAGTGTTTGAGGTGGTGGAGGGAGGGAGTGTTTGAGGTGGTGGAGGGAGGGAGTGTTTGAGGTGTTGGAGGGAGGGAGTGTTTGAGGTGGTGGAGATAGGGAGTTTTTGAGGTGGTGGAGATAGGGAGTGTTTGAGGTGGTGGAGATAGGGAGTGTTTGAGGTGGTGGAGGGAGGGAGTGTTTGAGTTGGTGGAGGGAGGGAGTGTTTGAGGTGGTGGAGGGAGGGAGCGTTTGAGGTGGTGGAGGGAGTGAGCGTTTGAGGTGGTGGAGGGAGTGAGCGTTTGAGGTGGTGGAGGGAGTGAGCGTTTGAGGTGGTGGAGGGAGTGAGCGTTTGAGGTGGTGGAGGGAGTGAGCGTTTGAGGTGGTGGAGGGAGGGAGCGTTTGAGGTGGTGGAGGGAGGGAGCGTTTGAGGTGGTGGAGGGAGGGAGCGTTTGAGGTGGTGGAGGGAGGGAGCGTTTGTGGTGGTGGAGGGAGGGAGCGTTTGAGGTGGTGGAGGGAGGGAGTGTTTGAGGTGGTGGAGGGAGGGAGTGTTTGAGGTGGTGGAGGGAGGGAGTGTTTGAGGTGGTGGAGGGAGGGAGTGTTTGAGGTGGTGGAGGGAGGGAGTGTTTGAGGTGGTGGAGGGAGGGAGTGTTTGAGGTGGTGGAGGGAGGGAGTGTTTGAGGTGGTGGAGGGAGGGAGTGTTTGAGGTGGTGGAGGGAGGGAGTGTTTGAGGTGGTGGAGGGAGGGAGTGTTTGAGGTGGTGGAGGGAGGGAGTGTTTGAGGTGGTGGAGGGAGGGAGTGTTTGAGGTGGTGGAGGGAGGGAGTGTTTGAGGTGGTGGAGGGAGGGAGTGTTTGTGGTGGTGGAGGGAGGGAGTGTTTGAGGTGGTGGAGGGAGGGAGTGTTTGAGGTGGTGGAGGGAGGGAGTGTTTGAGGTGGTGGAGGGATGGAGTGTTTGAGGTGGTGGAGGGAGGGAGTGTTTGAGGTGGTGGAGGGAGGGAGTGTTTGAGGTGGTGGAGGGAGGGAGTGTTTGAGGTGGTGGAGGGAGGGAGTGTTTGAGGTGGTGGAGGGAGGGAGTGTTTGAGGTGGTGGAGGGAGGGAGTGTTTGAGGTGGTGGAGGGAGGGAGTGTTTGAGGTGGTGGAGGGAGGGAGTGTTTGAGGTGGTGGAGGGAGGGAGTGTTTGAGGTGGTGGAGGGAGGGAGTGTTTGAGGTGGTGGAGGGAGTGAGTGTTTGAGGTGGTGGAGGGAGGGAGTGTTTGAGGTGGTGGAGGGAGGAGGTTTGAGGTGGTGGAGGGAGGGAGTGTTTGAGGTGGTGGAGGGAGGGAGTGTTTGAGGTGGTGGAGGGAGGGAGTGTTTGAGGTGGTGGAGGGATGGAGTGTTTGAGGTGGTGGAGGGAGGGAGTGTTTGAGGTGGTGGAGGGAGGGAGTGTTTGAGGTGGTGGAGGGAGGGAGTGTTTGAGGTGGTGGAGGGAGGGAGTGTTTGAGGTGGTGGAGGGAGGGAGTGTTTGAGGTGGTGGAGGGAGGGAGTGTTTGAGGTGGTGGAGGGAGGGAGTGTTTGAGGTGGTGGAGGGAGGGAGTGTTTGAGGTGGTGGAGGGAGGGAGTGTTTGAGGTGGTGGAGGGAGGGAGTGTTTGAGGTGGTGGAGGGAGGGAGTGTTTGAGGTGGTGGAGGGAGTGAGTGTTTGAGGTGGTGGAGGGAGGGAGTGTTTGAGGTGGTGGAGGGAGGGAGTGTTTGAGGTGGTGGAGGGAGGGAGTGTTTGAGGTGGTGGAGGGAGGGAGTGTTTGAGGTGGTGGAGGGAGGGAGTGTTTGAGGTGGTGGCGGGAGGGAGTGTTTGAGGTGGTGGAGGGTGGGAGTGTTTGAGGTGGTGGAGGGAGGGAGTGTTTGAGGTGGTGGAGGGAGTGAACGTTTGAGGTGGAGGAGGGAGTGAGCGTTTGAGGTGGTGGAGGGAGTGAGCGTTTGAGGTGGTGGAGGGAGTGAGCGTTTGAGGTGGTGGAGGGAGGGAGCGTTTGAGGTGGTGGAGGGAGGGAGCGTTTGAGGTGGTGGAGGGAGGGAGCGTTTGAGGTGGTGGAGGGAGGGAGCGTTGGAGGTGGTGGAGGGAGGGAGCGTTTGAGGTGGTGGAGGGAGGGAGCGTTTGAGGTGGTGGAGGGAGGGAGCGTTTGAGGTGGTGGAGGGAGGGAGTGTTTGAGGTGGTGGAGGGAGGGAGTGTTTGAGGTGGTGGAGGGAGGGAGTGTTTGAGGTGGTGGAGGGAGGGAGTGTTTGAGGTGGTGGAGGGAGTGAGCGTTTGAGGTGGTGGAGGGAGTGAGCGTTTGAGGTGGTGGAGGGATTGAGCGTTTGAGGTGGTGGAGGGAGTGAGTGTTTGAGGTGGTGGAGGGAGGGAGTGTTTGAGGTGGTGGAGGGTGGGAGTGTTTGAGGTGGTGGAGGGTGGGAGTGTTTGAGGTGGTGGAGGGAGGGAGTGTTTGAGGTGGTGGAGGGAGGGCGTGTTTGAGGTGGTGGAGGGAGGGAGTGTTTGATGTGGTGGAGGGAGGCAGTGTTTGAGGTGGTGGAGGGAGGGAGTGTTTGAGGTGGTGGAGGGAGGGAGTGTTTGAGGTGGTGGAGGGAGGGAGTGTTTGAGGTGGTGGAGGGAGGGAGTGTTTGAGGTGGTGGAGGGAGTGAGTGTTTGAGGTGGTGGAGGGAGTGAATGTTTGAGGTGGTGGAGGGAGTGAGTGTTTGAGGTGGTGGAGGGAGTGAGCGTTTGAGGTGGTGGAGGGAGTGAGCGTTTGAGGTGGTGGAGGGAGTGAGCGTTTGAGGTGGTGGAGGGAGTGAGCGTTTGAGGTGGTGGAGGGAGTGAGCGTTTGAGGTGGTGGAGGGAGTGAGCGTTTGAGGTGGTGGAGGGATTGAGCGTTTGAGGTGGTGGAGGGATTGAGCGTTTGAGGTGGTGGAGGGAGGGAGCGTTTGAGGTGGTGGAGGGAGGGAGTGTTTGAGGTGGTGGAGGGAGGGAGTGTTTGAGGTGGTGGAGGGAGGGAGTGTTTGAGGTGGTGGAGGGAGGGTGTGTTTGAGGTGGTGGAGGGAGGGTGTGTTTGAGGTGGTGGAGGGAGGGAGTGTTTGAGGTGGTGGAGGGTTGGAGTGTTTGAGGTGGTGGAGGGAGGGAGTGTTTGAGGTGGTGGTGGGAGGGAGTGTTTGAGGTGGTGGAGGGAGGGAATGTTTGAGGTGGTGGAGGGAGGGAGTGTTTGAGGTGGTGGAGGGAGGGAGTGTTTGAGGTGTTGGAGGGAGGGAGTGTTTGAGGTGGTGGAGGGAGGGAGTGTTTGAGGTGGTGGAGGGAGGGAGTGTTTGAGGTGGTGGAGGGAGGGAGTGTTTGAGGTGGTGGAGGGAGGGTTTGATGTGGTGGAGGGAGGGAATGTTTGAGGTGGTGGAGGGAGGGAGTGTTTGAGGTGGTGGAGGGAGGGAGTGTTTGAGGTGGTGGAGGGAGGGAGTGTTTGAGGTGGTGGAGGGAGGGAGTGTTTGAGGTGGTGGAGGGAGGGAGTGTTTGAGGTGGTGGAGGGAGGGAGTGTTTGAGGTGGTGGAGGGAGGGAGCGTTTGAGGTGGTGGAGGGAGGGAGCGTTTGAGGTGGTGGAGGGAGGGAGCGTTTGAGGTGGTGGAGGGAGGGAGCGTTTGAGGTGGTGGAGGGAGGGAGCGTTTGAGGTGGTGGAGGGAGGGAGCGTTTGAGGTGGTGGAGGGTGGGAGCGTTTGAGGTGGTGGAGGGAGGGAGTGTTTGAGGTGGTGGAGGGAGGGAGTGTTTGAGGTGGTGGAGGGAGGGAGTGTTTGAGGTGGTGGAGGGAGGGAGTGTTTGAGGTGGTGGAGGGAGGGAGTTTTTGAGGTGGTGGAGGGAGGGAGTGTTTGAGGTGGTGGAGGGAGGGAGCGTTTGAGGTGGTGGAGGGAGGGAGCGTTTGAGGTGGTGGAGGGAGGGAGTGTTTGAGGTGGTGGAGGGAGGGAGTGTTTGAGGTGGTGGAGGGAGGGAGTGTTTGAGGTGGTGGAGGGAGTGAGTGTTTGAGGTGGTGGAGGGAGTGAGTGTTTGAGGTGGTGGAGGGAGTGAGTGTTTGAGGTGGTGGAGGGAGTGAGTGTTTGAGGTGGTGGAGGGAGTGAGTGTTTGAGGTGGTGGAGGGAGTGAATGTTTGAGCTGGTGGAGTGAGTGAATGTTTGAGGTGGTGGAGGGAGTGAGCGTTTACGGTGGTGGAGGGAGTGAGCGTTTGAGGTGGTGGAGGGAGGGAGCTTTTGAGGTGGTGGAGGGAGGGAGCGTTTGAGATGGTGGAGGGAGGGAGCGTTTGAGGTGGTGGAGGGAGGGAGTGTTTGAGGTGGTGGAGTGAGGGAGTGTTTGAGGTGGTGGAGGGAGGGAGTGTTTGAGGTGGTGGAGGGAGGGAGTTTTTGAGGTGGTGGAGGTAGGGAGCGTTTGCGGTGGTGGAGGGAGGGAGCGTTTGAGGTGGTGGAGGGAGGGAGCGTTTGAGGTGGTGGAGGGAGGGAGCGTTTGAGGTGGTGGAGGGAGTGAGCGTTTGATGTGGTGGAGGGAGAGAGCGTTTGAGGTGGTGTAGGGAGTGAGCATTTGAAGTGGTGGAGGGAGTGCGTGTGAGGTGGTGGAGGGAGTGAGCGTTTGAGGTGGAGGAGGGAGTGAGCGTTTGAGGTGGAGGAGGGAGTGAGCGTTTGAGGTGGTGGAGGTAGTGAGCGTTTGAGGTGGTGGAGGGAGGGAGCGTTTGAGGTGGTGGAGGGAGGGAGCGTTGGAGGTGGTGGAGGGAGGGAGCGTTGGCGGTGGTGGAGGGAGGGAGTGTTTGAGTTGTTGGAGGGAGGGAGTGTTTGAGGTGTTGGAGGGAGGGAGCGTTTGAGGTGGTGGAGGGAGGGAGCGTTTGAGGTGGTGGAGGGAGGGTGTGTTTAACGTGGTGGAGGGAGGGAGTTTTTGAGGTGGTGGAGGGTGGGAGTGTTTGAGGTGGTGGAGGGAGGGTGTGTTTGAGGTGGTGGAGGGAGGGAGTGTTTGAGGTGGTGGAGGGTGTGAGTGTTTGAGGTGATGGAGGGAGGGAGTGTTTGAGGTGGTGGAGGGAGTGAGTCTTTGAGGTGGTGGAGGGAGTGAGTGTTTGAGGTGGTGGAGGGAGTGAATGTTTGATGTGCTGGAGGGAGTGAATGTTTGAGGTGGTGGAGGGAGTGAGCGTTTGAGGTGGTGGAGGGAGTGAGCGTTTGAGGTGGTGGAGGGAGTGAGTGTTTGAGGTGGTGGAGGGAGGGAGTGTTTGAGGTGGTGGAGGGAGGGAGTGTTTGAGGTGGTGGAGGGAGGGAGTGTTTGAGGTGGTGGAGGGAGGGAGTGTTTGAGGTGGTGGAGGGAGGGAGTGTTTGAGGTGGTGGAGGGAGGGAGTTTTTGAGGTGGTGGAGGGAGGGAGTGTTTGAGGTGGTGGAGGGAGGGAGTGTTTGAGGTGGTGGAGGGAGGGAGTGTTTGAGGTGGTGGAGGGAGGGAGTGTTTGAGGTGGTGGAGGGAGGGAGTGTTTGAGGTGGTGGAGGGAGGGAGTGTTTGAGGTGGTGGAGGGAGGGAGTGTTTGAGGTGGTGGAGGGAGGGAGTGTTTGAGGTCGTGGAGGGAGGGTGTGTTTGAGGTGGTGGAGGGAGAGAGTGTTTGAGGTGGTGGAGGGAGGGAGTGTTTGAGGTGGTGGAGGGTGGGTGTGTTTGAGGTGGTGGAGGGTGGGTGTGTTTGAGGTGGTGGAGGGAGGGAGTGTTTGAGGTGGTGGAGGGAGCGAGTGTTTGAGGTGGTGGAGGGAGGGAGTGTTTGATGTGGTGGAGGGAGGCAGTGTTTGAGGTGGTGGAGGGACTCAGTGTTTGAGGTGGTGGAGGGTGGCAGTGTTTGAGGTGGTGGAGGGAGGGAGTGTTTGAGGTGGTGGAGGGAGGGAGTGTTTGAGGTGGTGGAGGGTGGGAGAGTTTGAGGTGGTGGAGGGAGGGAATGTTTGAGGTGGTGGAGGGAGGGACTGTTTGAGGTGGTGGAGGGAGGGAGTGTTTGAGGTGGTGGAGGGAGTGAGTGTTTGAGGTGGTGGAGGGAGTGAATGTTTGAGGTGGTGGAGGGAGTGAGCGTTTACGGTGGTGGAGTGAGCGTTTGAGGTGGTGGAGGGAGTGAGCGTTTGAGGTGGTGGAGGGAGTGAGCGTTTGAGGTGGTGGAGGGAGGGAGTGTTTGAGGTGGAGGGAGGCAGTGTTTGAGGTGGTGGAGGGAGGGAGTGTTTGAGGTTGTGGAGGGAGGGAGTGTTTGAGGTGGTTGAGGGAGGGAGTGTTTGAGGTGTTGGAGGGAGGGAGCGTTTGAGGTGGTGGAGGGAGTGAGCGTTTGAGGTGGTGGAGGGATTGAGCGTTTGAGGTGGTGGAGGGATTGAGCGTTTGAGGTGGTGGAGGGAGTGAGCGTTTACGGTGGTGGAGTGAGCGTTTGAGGTGGTGGAGGGAGTGAGCGTTTGAGGTGGTGGAGGGAGTGAGCGTTTGAGGTGGTGGAGGGAGGGAGCGTTTGAGGTGGAGGGAGGCAGTGTTTGAGGTGGTGGAGGGAGGGAGTGTTTGAGGTGGTGGAGGGAGGGAGTGTTTGAGGTGGTGGAGGGAGGGAGTGTTTGAGGTGGTGGAGGGAGGGAGTGTTTGAGGTGTTGGAGGGAGGGAGTGTTTGAGGTGGTGGAGATAGGGAGTGTTTGAGGTGGTGGAGATAGGGAGTGTTTGAGGTGGTGGAGATAGGGAGTGTTTGAGGTGGTGGAGGGAGGGAGTGTTTGAGGTGGTGGAGGGAGGGAGTGTTTGAGGTGGTGGAGGGAGGGAGCGTTTGAGGTGGTGGAGGGAGTGAGCGTTTGAGGTGGTGGAGGGAGTGAGCGTTTGAGGTGGTGGAAGGAGTGAGCGTTTGAGGTGGTGGAGGGAGTGAGCGTTTGAGGTGGTGGAGGGAGTGAGCGTTTGAGGTGGTGGAGGGAGGGAGCGTTTGAGTTGGTGGAAGGAGGGAGCGTTTGAGGTGGTGGAGGGAGGGAGCGTTTGAGGTGGTGGAGGGAGGGAGCGTTTGAGGTCGTGGAGGGAGGGAGCGTTTGAGGTGGTGGAGGGAGGGAGTGTTTGAGGTGGTGGAGTGAGGGAGTGTTTGAGGTGGTGGAGGGAGGGAGTGTTTGAGGTGGTGTATGGAGGGAGTGTTTGAGGTGGTGGATGGAGGGAGTGTTTGAGGTGGTGGAGGGAGGGAGTGTTTGAGGTGGTGGATGGGGGGAGTGTTTGAGGTGGTGGAGGGAGGGAGTGTTTGAGGTGGTTGAGGGAGGGAGTGTTTGAGGTGGTGGAGGGAGGGAGTGTTTGAGGTGGTGGAGGGTGGGAGTGTTTGAGGTGGTGGAGGGAGGGAGTGTTTGAGGTGGTTGAGGGAGGGAGTGTTTGAGGTGGTGGAGGGAGGGAGTGTTTGAGGTGGTGGATGGGGGGAGTGTTTGAGGTGGTGGAGGGAGGGAGTGTTTGAGGTGGTGGAGGGAGGGAGTGTTTGAGGTGGTGGAGGGATGGAGTGTTTGAGGTGGTGGAGGGAGGGAGTGTTTGAGGTGGTGGAGGGTGGGAGTGTTTGAGGTGGTGGAGGGAGGGAGTGTTTGAGGTGGTTGAGGGAGGGAGTGTTTGAGGTGGTGGAGGGAGGGAGTGTTTGAGGTGGTGGATGGGGGGAGTGTTTGAGGTGGTGGAGGGAGGGAGTGTTTGAGGTGGTTGAGGGAGGGAGTGTTTGAGGTTGTGGTGGGAGGGAGTGTTTGAGGTGGTGGAGGGAGGGAGTGTTTGAGGTGGTGGAGGGAGTGAGTGTTTGAGGTGGTGGAGGGAGGGAGTGTTTGAGGTGGTGGAGGGAGGGTTTGATGTGGTGGAGGGAGGGAGTGTTTGAGGTGGTGGAGGGAGGGAGTGTTTGAGGTGGTGGAAGGAGGGAGTGTTTGAGGTGGTGGAGGGATGGAGTGTTTGAGGTGGTGGAGGGAGGGAGTGTTTGAGGTGGTGGAGGGTGGGAGTGTTTGAGGTGGTGGAGGGAGGGAGTGTTTGAGGTGGTGGAGGGAGGGAGTGTTTGAGGTGGTGGAGGGAGGGAGTGTTTGAGGTGGTGGAGGGAGGGAGTGTTTGAGGTGGTGGAGGGAGGGAGTGTTTGAGGTGGTGGAGGGAGGGAGTGTTTGAGGTGGTGGAGGGAGGGAGTGTTTGAGGTGGTGGAGGGAGTGAGTGTTTGAGGTGGTGGAGGGAGGGAGTGTTTGAGGTGGTGGAGGGAGTGAGTGTTTGAGGTGGTGGAGGGAGGGAGTGTTTGAGGTGGTGGAGGGAGGGAGTGTTTGAGGTGGTGGAGGGAGGGAGTGTTTGAGGTGGTGGAGGGAGGGAGTGTTTGAGGTGGTGGAGGGAGGGAGTGTTTGAGGTGGTGGCGGTAGGGAGTGTTTGAGGTGGTGGAGGGTGGGAGTGTTTGAGGTGGTGGAGGGTGGGAGTGTTTGAGGTGGTGGAGGGAGGGAGTGTTTGAGGTGGTGGAGGGAGGGAGTGTTTGAGGTGGTGGAGGTAGTGAGTGTTTGAGGTGGTGGAGGGAGGGAGTGTTTGAGGTGGTGCAGGGAGGGAGTGTTTGAGGTGGTGGAGGGAGTGAGTGTTTGAGGTGGTGGAGGGAGTGAATGTTTGAGGTGGTGGAGGGAGTGAATGTTTGAGGTGGTGGAGGGAGTGAGCGTTTACGGTGGTGGAGGGAGTGAGCGTTTGAGGTGGTGGAGGGAGTGAGCTTTTGAGGTGGTGGAGGGAGTGAGCGTTTGAGGTGGTGGAGGGTGTGAGCGTTTGAGGTGGTGGATGGGGTGAGCGTTTGAGGTGGTGGATGGGGTGAGCGTTTGTGGTGGTGGAGGGATTGAGCGTTTGTGGTGGTGGAGGGATTGAGCGTTTGAGGTGGTGGAGGGATTGAGCGTTTGAGGTGGTGGAGGGATTGAGCGTTTGAGGTGGTGGAGGGAGAGAGCGTTTGAGGTGGTGGAGGGAGAGAGCGTTTGAGGTGGTGGAGGGAGAGAGCGTTTGAGGTGGTGGAGGGAGAGAGCGTTTGAGGTGGTGGAGGGAGAGAGCGTTTGAGGTGTTGGAGGGAGAGAGCGTTTGCGGTGGTGGAGGGAGTGAGCGTTTGAGGTGGTGGAGGGAGAGAGCATTTGTGGTGGTTGAGGGAGTGAGCGTTTGAGGTGGTGAAGCGAGTGAGCCTTTGAGGTGGTGGAGGGATTGAGCGTTTGAGGTGGTGGAGGGAGTGAGCGTTTGAGGTGGTGGAGGGATTGAGCGTTTGAGGTGGTGGAGGGATTGAGCGTTTGAGGTGGTGGAGGGATTGAGCGTTTGAGGTGGTGGAGGGAGTGAGCGTTTGAGGTGGTGGAGGGATTGAGCGTTTGAGGTGGTGGAGGGATTGAGCGTTTGAGGTGGTGGAGGGAGAGAGCGTTTGAGGTGGTGGAGGGAGAGAGCGTTTGAGGTGGTGGAAGGAGAGAGCGTTTGCGGTGGTGGAGGGAGAGAGCGTTTGAGGTGGTGGAGGGAGAGAGCGTTTGAGGTGGTGGAGGGATTGAGCGTTTGAGGTGGTGGAGGGAGTGAGCGTTTGAGGTGGTGGAGGGATTGAGCGTTTACGGTGGTGGAGGGATTGAGTGTTTGAGGTGGTGGAGGGAGAGAGCGTTTGAGGTGGTGGAGGGAGGGAGCGTTTGAGGTCGTGGAGGGAGAGAGCGTTTGAGGTGGTGGAGGGAGTGAGCGTTTGAGGTGGTGGAGGGATTGAGCGTTTGTGGTGGTGGAGGGATTGAGCGTTTGAGGTGGTGGAGTGAGTGAGTGTTTGAGGTGGTGGAGGGAGTGAGCGTTTGAGGTGGTGGAGGGAGTGAGCGTTTGAGGTGGTGCAGGGAGTGAGCGTTTGAGGTGGTGGAGGGGGTGCAACCTCGAATTAATCTTTTTGAAAAGCAGGAAATGTTGATGAGGATTGGGGTCTGGGTGGGTGCCCGGTCTTGGGGCTTTGCGGTGGGTTCCCCGGGGTTCGGGGCCTGGGTGGGTGCTCGCGGTTGGGGTCTGCGTGGGTGCTCGGAGTTGGGCTCTGGGTGGGTGCTCGGAGTTGGGGTCTGGGTGGGTGCTGCCCGGGGTTAGCAAGGCTCCGGTACTCACGTGGGGTCCTTGAGCAGAAGCCTCCTGATGAAGTCCTTGGCCATGTTGCTGGTCTTGCCGAATCCCTGCTCCTCCATCTCGTATCGGAGCTGCACAATGTTGGACAGGGTCTCGCTCTCACTCTCTCCCTGGAACGGCGAGTAGCCACTGAGCCTGCGGGAGTGGTGGGAGTGGTTAACCCAGAGCGTCACAGTCTGGACCACACACCCGATCGCAAGCAGAGAACCCCACACCACGGAGGAGGCCATTCCGCCCATCCGGCATCTGCTCTCTCTTTGAAAGAGCGATCCGACTCGTCCCCACTTCCCCCCACCCTCTGGTCTTTACCACCACCCCCATATCCCTGCAAGTGTTTCCCCTTCAAGTGTTTAACTGATTCACCCCCTTTGAAAGTTACTATTGAACCTGCTTCCACCGCGTCTAATGCCCTTGTCCCTCTAGATGGTCCTAGACCCCCTGTTGCCTGGTTAACCCCAAAAACAGGGAGCAGAGGATAGAAATCCCACTAACAGGCATATCGAGGCAGGTTAGCCTGAGGTTTGTCCAGTACTTACAGGATGTAGGTGATCACTCCAACACTCCTAGAAGAGAGGAGGGAAGAGGTTAGCAGGATGGAACAGGGTGTGAGGGAGTCCGTGGTTCACATTCACTGGAGAGGGTTTATTATCCATCCCAGCGACTCGCTCTATCCCTCTCCCCGGTCACTCTCTGAGGCTAATTCTCCCTGTTCACCTCCCTAAAGTGGCTCAACTCCTGAAACCTCGTCTCAGCTCATCGGCTGCGGAAACCCTCACCCACACCCTCGTTCCCTCCGGACTCGACTATTCCAACCCTCTCCCAGCTGCTCTCCCACATTCTACCCTCCGGAATCTCCACCTCATCATAAACTCTGCTGTCCCCGTGTCCGAACTCACACCCAGTCCCCGTTCACCCATCACCCCCTGTGCTCGCTGACCCACACTGGCTCCCGGTCCGGCAACACCTCCATTTTCAAATTCTCACCCTCGTTTTCAAATCCCTCCTCACCCTCTCCCTATCTCTGTAACCTCCTCCAGCCGCTACACCCCTCCCTATCTCTGTAACCTCCTCCAGCCCCTACACCCCTCCCTATCTCTGTAACCTCCTCCAGCCCCTACACCCCTCCCTATCTCTGTAACCTCCTCCAGCCCCTACACCCATCCCTATCTCTGTAACCTCCTCCAGCCCCTACCCCCTCCCTATCTCTGTAACCTCCTCCAGCCCATACACCACTCCCTATCTCTGCAACCTCCTCAAGCCCCTACACCCCTCCCTATCTCTGTAACCTCCTCCAGACCTTACACCCCTACCTATCTCTGTAACCTCCTCTAGCCCCTATACCCCTCCCTATCTCTGTAACCTCCTCCAGCCCCTACACCCCTCCCTATCTCTGTAAGCTCCTCCAGCCCCTACACCCCTCCCTATCTCTGTAACATCCTCCAGCCACTACACCTTCCTATCTCTGTAACCTCCTCCAGCCCCTACACCCCTCTGTATCTCTGTAACTTCCTCCAGCCCCTACACCCCTCCCTAACTCTGTAACCTCCTCCAGCCCCTACAACCCTCGCTATCTCTGTACCCTCCTCCAGCCCCTACAACCCTCCCTATCTCTGTAACATCCTGCAGCCTCCTCCCTATCTCTGTAACCTCCTCCAGCCCCTACACCCCTCCCTATCTCTGTAACCTCCTGCAGCCTATACACCCCTCCCTATCTCTGTACCCTCCTCCAGCCCCTACAACCCTCCCTATCTCTGTAACCTCCTGCAGCCTCTACACCCCTCCCTATCTCTGTAACCTCCTCCAGCTACTACACACATCCCTATCTCTGTAACCTTCTCCAGCAACTACAGCCCTCCCTATCTCTGTAACATCCTCCAGCCCCTACACCCCTCCCTAACTCTGTAACCTCCTCCACCCCTACACCCCTCCCTATCTCTGTAACCTTCTCCAGCCCCTACACACCTCCCTAACTCTGTAACCTGCTCCAGCCTCGACACCCCTCCTTATCTCTGTAACCTCCTCCAGCCCCTACACCACTCCCTATCTCTGTAACCTCCTCCAGCACCTACACCCCTCCCTATTTCTGTAACCTCCTCCAGCACCTACACCCCTCCCTATCAATGTAACCTCCTGCAGCACCTACACCCCTCCCTATTTCTGTAACCTCCTCAAGCCCCTACACCCCTCCCTATCTCTGTAACCTCCTCCAGCCCCTACACCCCTCCCTATCTCTGTAACCTCCTCCAGCACCTACAACCCTCCCTATCTCTGTAACCTCCTCCAGCCCCTAAACCCCTCCCTATCTCTGTAACCTCCTCCAGCCCCTACACCCCTCCCTATATATGTAACCTCCTCAAGCCCTAACACCCCTCCCTATCTCTGTAACCTCCTCCAGCCCCTACACCCCTCCCTATCTCTGTAAACTCCTCCAGCACCTATACCTCTCCCTATATCTGTAATCTCCTCCAGCCACTACAACCCTCCCTATCTCTGGAACCTCCTGCAGCCTCTACACCCCTCCCTAACTCTGTAATCACCTCCAGCCCCTACGCACCTCCCTATCTCTGTAACCTCCTACAGCCCCTACACCACTCCCTATCTCTGTAATCTCCTCCAGTCCCAAAAACCTTCCCATCTCTGTAAACTCCTCCAGCCCCTACACCCCTCACTATCTCTGTAACCTCTTCCGGTTGCAACACCCCTCCCTATCTCTGTAACTTCCTCCAGCCCCTACACCCCTCCCTATCGCTGTAACCTCCTCCAGCTCCTACACCCCTCACTATCTCTGTAACCTCCTCCAGCTACTACACACCTCCTATCTCTGTAACCTCTTCCAGCCCCGATACACCTCCCTATCTCTGTAACACACTCCAGCCCATGCACCCATCCCTATCAGTGTAACCTCCACCGGCCCCAACAAGCCTCCCTATCTCTGTAAACTCCTCCAGCACATGCACCCCTCCTTATCTGTGTAACCTCCGGCCCCAACAACCCTCCCTATCTCTGTAACCTCCTCCAGCCCATACACCACTCCCTATCTCTGCAACCTCCTCAAGCCCCTACACCCCTCCCTATCTCTGTAACCTCCTCCAGACCTTACACCCCTACCTATCTCTGTAACCTCCTCCAGCCCCTACACCCCTCTGTATCTCTGTAACTTCCTCCAGCCCCTACACCCCTCCCTAACTCTGTAACCTCCTCCAGCCCCTACAAACCTCCCTATCTCTGTAACCTCCTGCAGCCTATACACCCCTCCCAATCTCTGTACCCTCCTCCAGCCCCTACAACCCTCCCTATCTCTGTAACCTCCTGCAGCCTCTACACCCCTCCCTATCTCTGTAACCTCCTCCAGCAACTACACACATCCCTATCTCTGTAACCTTCTCCAGCAACTACAGCCCTCCCTATCTCTGTAACCTCCTCCAGCCCCTACACCCCTCCCTATCTCTGTAACCTCCTCCAGCCCATACACCACTCCCTATCTCTGCAACCTCCTCAAGCCCCTACACCCCTCCCTATCTCTGTAACCTCCTCCAGACCTTACACCCCTACCTATCTCTGTAACCTCCTCTAGCCCCTATACCCCTCCCTATCTCTGTAACCTCCTCCAGCCCCTACACCCCTCCCTATCTCTGTAAGCTCCTCCAGCCCCTACAACCCTCCCTATCTCTGTAACATCCTCCAGCCACTACACCTTCCTATCTCTGTAACCTCCTCCAGCCCCTACACCCCTCTGTATCTCTGTAACTTCCTCCAGCCCCTACACCCCTCCCTAACTCTGTAACCTCCTCCAGCCCCTACACCCTCCCTATCTCTGTAACCTCCTCCAGCCCTGACACCTCTCCCTATCTCTGTACCCTCCTCCAACCCTACACCCCTCCCTATCTCTAACCTCCTCCAGCCCCTACATCCCTCCCTATCTCTGTAACCTCCTCCAGCCTCCTCCCTATCTCTGTAACCTCCTCCAGCCCCTACACCCCTCCCTATCTCTGTAACCTCCTGCAGCCTATACACCCCTCCCTATCTCTGTACCCTCCTGCAGCCCCTACAACCCTCCCTATCTCTGTAACCTCCTGCAGCCTCTACACCCCTCCCTATCTCTGCAACCTCCTCCAGCAACTACACACATCCCTATCTCTGTACCCTTCTCCAGCAACTACAGCCCTCCCTATCTCTGTAACCTCCTCCAGCCCCTACACCCCTCCCTATCTCTGTAACCTCCTCGAGCCCCTACACCCCTCCCTATCTCTGTAACCTCCTCCAGCCCCTACACCCCTCCCTATCTCTGTAACCTCCTCCAGCACCTACAACCCTCCCTATCTCTGTAACCTCCTCGAGCCCCTAAACCCCTCCCTATCTCTGTAACCTCCTCCAGCCCCTACACCCCTCCCTATATATGTAACCTCCTCAAGACCTAACACCCCTCCCTATCTCTGTAACCTCCTCCAGCCCCTACACCCCTCCCTATCTCTGTAAACTCCTCCAGCACCTATACCTCTCCCTATATCTGTAACCTCCTCCAGCCCCTATACCCCTCCCTATCTCTGTAACCTCCTCCAGCCCCTACACCCTCCCTATCTCTGTAACCTCCTGCAGACACTACACCCCTCCCTATCTCGGTAACCTCCTCCAGGCCCCTAAACCCCTCCCTATCTCTGTAACCTCCTCCAGCCCTGACACCTCTCCCTATCTCTGTACCCTCCTCCAACCCTACACCCCTCCCTATCTCTAACCTCCTCCAGCCCCTACATCCCTCCCTATCACTGTAACCTCCTCCAGCCTCCTCCCTATCTCTGTAACCTCCTCCAGCCCCTACACCCCTCCCTATCTCTGTAACCTCCTGCAGCCTATACACCCCTCCCTATCTCTTTTCCATCCTCCAGCCCCTACAACCCTCCCTATCTCTGTAACCTCCTGCAGCCTCTACACACCTCCCTATCTCTGTAACCTCCTCCAGCAACTACACACATCCCTATCTCTGTAACCTTCTCCAGCAACTACAGCCCTCCCTATCTCTGTAACATCCTCCAGCCCTTACACCCCTCCCTATCTCTGTAACCTCCTCCAGCCCCTACACCCCTCCCTGTCTCTGTAACCTCCTCCAGCCCCTACACCCCCCCTAACTCTGTAACCTCCTCCAGCCCCTACACCCCTCCTTATCTCTGTAACCTCCTCCAGCCCCTACACCCCTCCCTATCTCTGTAACCTCCTCCAGCCCCTACACCCCTCCCTATCTCTGTAACCTCCTCCAGCACCTACACCCCTCCCTATCAATGTAACCTCCTGCAGCGCCTACACCCCTCCCTATTTCTGTAACCTCGTCGAGCCCCTACACCCCTCCCTATCTCTGTAACATCCTCCAGCCCCTACACCCCACCCTATCTCTGTAACCTCCTGCAGTCCCTAAACGCCTCCCTATCTCTGTAACCTCCTCCAGCCCCTACACCCCTCCCTATCTCTGTAACCTCCTCCAGCCCCTACACCCCTCCCTATCTCTGTAACCTCCTCCAGCACCCACACCCCTCCTTATCTCTGTAACATCCTCCAACCCCTACACCTCTCCCTATCTCTGTTACCACCTCCAGCCCCAATACCAATCCCTATCTCTGTTTTCTCCTCCAGCCCCTACAACCCTCCCTATCTCTGTAACCTCCTCCAGCCACTACACCTCTCCTTATCTCTGTAACCTCCTCCAGCCCCTCTACCACTCCCTATCTCTGTAACCTCCTCCAGCCCCTACACCCCTCCCTATCTCTGTAATCTCCTCCAGCCCCTACACACCTCCCTATCTCTGTAACCTCCTCCAGCCCCTAAACCCCTCCCTATCTCTGTAACCTCCTCCAGCCCCTACACCCCTCCCTATATATGTAACCTCCTCAAGCCCTAACACCCCTCCCTATCTCTGTAACCTCCTCCAGCCCCTACACCCCTCCCTATCTCTGTAAACTCCTCCAGCACCTATACCTCTCCCCATATCTGTAATCTCCTCCAGCCACTACAACCCTCCCTATCTCTGGAACCTCCTGCAGCCTCTACACCCCTCCCTAACTCTGTAATCACCTCCAGCCCCTACGCACCTCCCTATCTCTGTAACCTCCTACAGCCCCTACACCCCTCCCTATCTCTGTAATCTCCTCCAGTCCCAAAAACCTTCCCATCTCTGTAAACTCCTCCAGCCCCTACACCCCTCACTATCTCTGTAACCTCTTCCGGTTGCAACACCCCTCCCTATCTCTGTAACTTCCTCCAGCCCCTACACCCCTCCCTATCGCTGTAACCTCCTCCAGCTCCTACACCCCTCACTATCTCTGTAACCTCCTCCAGCTACTACACCCTCCTATCTCTGTAACCTCTTCCAGCCCCGATACACCTCCCTATCTCTGTAACACACTCCAGCCCATGCACCCATCCCTATCAGTGTAACCTCCACCGGCCCCAACAAGCCTCCCTATCTCTGTAAACTCCTCCAGCACATGCACCCCTCCTTATATGTGTAACCTCCGGCCCCAACAACCCTCCCTATCTCTGTAACCTCCTCCAGCCCATACACCACTCCCTATCTCTGCAACCTCCTCAAGCCCCTACACCCCTCCCTATCTCTGTAACCTCCTCCAGACCTTACACCCCTACCTATCTCTGTAACCTCCTCCAGCCCCTACACCCCTCTGTATCTCTGTAACTTCCTCCAGCCCCTACACCCCTCCCTAACTCTGTAACCTCCTCCAGCCCCTACAACCCTCCCTATCTTTGTACCCTCCTCCAGCCCCTACAACCCTCCCTATCTCTGTAACATCCTGCAGCCTCCTCCCTATCTCTGTAACCTCCTCCAGCCCCTACACCCCTCCCTATCTCTGTAACCTCCTGCAGCCTATACACCCCTCCCAATCTCTGTACCCTCCTCCAGCCCCTACAACCCTCCCTATCTCTGTAACCTCCTGCAGCCTCTACACCCCTCCCTATCTCTGTAACCTCCTCCAGCAACTACACACATCCCTATCTCTGTAACCTTCTCCAGCAACTACAGCCCTCCCTATCTCTGTAACCTCCTCCAGCCCCTACACCCCTCCCTATCTCTGTAACCTCCTCCAGCCCATACACCACTCCCTATCTCTGCAACCTCCTCAAGCCCCTACACCCCTCCCTATCTCTGTAACCTCCTCCAGACCTTACACCCCTACCTATCTCTGTAACCTCCTCTAGCCCCTATACCCCTCCCTATCTCTGTAACCTCCTCCAGCCCCTACACCCCTCCCTATCTCTGTAAGCTCCTCCAGCCCCTACAACCCTCCCTATCTCTGTAACATCCTCCAGCCACTACACCTTCCTATCTCTGTAACCTCCTCCAGCCCCTACACCCCTCTGTATCTCTGTAACTTCCTCCAGCCCCTACACCCCTCCCTAACTCTGTAACCTCCTCCAGCCCCTACACCCTCCCTATCTCTGTAACCTCCTCCAGCCCTGACACCTCTCCCTATCTCTGTACCCTCCTCCAACCCTACACCCCTCCCTATCTCTAACCTCCTCCAGCCCCTACATCCCTCCCTATCTCTGTAACCTCCTCCAGCCTCCTCCCTATCTCTGTAACCTCCTCCAGCCCCTACACCCCTCCCTATCTCTGTAACCTCCTGCAGCCTATACACCCCTCCCTATCTCTGTACCCTCCTGCAGCCCCTACAACCCTCCCTATCTCTGTAACCTCCTGCAGCCTCTACACCCCTCCCTATCTCTGCAACCTCCTCCAGCAACTACACACATCCCTATCTCTGTACCCTTCTCCAGCAACTACAGCCCTCCCTATCTCTGTAACCTCCTCGAGCCCCTACACCCCTCCCTATCTCTGTAACCTCCTCCAGCCCCTACACCCCTCCCTATCTCTGTAACCTCCTCGAGCCCCTACACCCCTCCCTATCTCTGTAACCTCCTCCAGCCCCTACACCCCTCCCTATCTCTGTAACCTCCTCCAGCACCTACAACCCTCCCTATCTCTGTAACCTCCTCGAGCCCCTAAACCCCTCCCTATCTCTGTAACCTCCTCCAGCCCCTACACCCCTCCCTATATATGTAACCTCCTCAAGACCTAACACCCCTCCCTATCTCTGTAACCTCCTCCAGCCCCTACACCCCTCCCTATCTCTGTAAACTCCTCCAGCACCTATACCTCTCCCTATATCTGTAACCTCCTCCAGCCCCTATACCACTCCCTATCTCTGTAACCTCCTCCAGCCCCTACACCCTCCCTATCTCTGTAACCTCCTGCAGACACTACACCCCTCCCTATCTCGGTAACCTCCTCCAGGCCCCTAAACCCCTCCCTATCTCTGTAACCTCCTCCAGCCCTGACACCTCTCCCTATCTCTGTACCCTCCTCCAACCCTACACCCCTCCCTATCTCTAACCTCCTCCAGCCCCTACATCCCTCCCTATCTCTGTAACCTCCTCCAGCCTCCTCCCTATCTCTGTAACCTCCTCCAGCCCCTACACCCCTCCCTATCTCTGTAACCTCCTGCAGCCTATACACCCCTCCCTATCTCTTTTCCATCCTCCAGCCCCTACAACCCTCCCTATCTCTGTAACCTCCTGCAGCCTCTACACACCTCCCTATCTCTGTAACCTCCTCCAGCAACTACACACATCCCTATCTCTGTAACCTTCTCCAGCAACTACAGCCCTCCCTATCTCTGTAACATCCTCCAGCCCTTACACCCCTCCCTATCTCTGTAACCTCCTCCAGCCCCTACACCCCTCCCTGTCTCTGTAACCTCCTCCAGCCCCTACACCCCCCCTAACTCTGTAACCTCCTCCAGCCCCTACACCCCTCCTTATCTCTGTAACCTCCTCCAGCCCCTACACCCCTCCCTATCTCTGTAACCTCCTCCAGCCCCTACACCCCTCCCTATCTCTGTAACCTCCTCCAGCACCTACACCCCTCCCTATCAATGTAACCTCCTGCAGCGCCTACACCCCTCCCTATTTCTGTAACCTCGTCGAGCCCCTACACCCCACCCTATCTCTGTAACCTCCTGCAGTCCCTAAACGCCTCCCTATCTCTGTAACCTCCTCCAGCCCCTACACCCCTCCCTATCTCTGTAACCTCCTCCAGCCCCTACACCCCTCCCTATCTCTGTAACCTCCTCCAGCACCCACACCCCTCCTTATCTCTGTAACATCCTCCAACCCCTACACCTCTCCCTATCTCTGTTACCACCTCCAGCCTCAATACCAATCCCTATCTCTGTTTTCTCCTCCAGCCCCTACAACCCTCCCTATCTCTGTAACCTCCTCCAGCCACTACACCTCTCCTTATCTCTGTAACCTCCTCCAGCCCCTCTACCACTCCCTATCTCTGTAACCTCCTCCAGCCCCTACACCCCTCCCTATCTCTGTAATCTCCTCCAGCCCCTACACACCTCCCTACCTCTGTAACCTCCTCCATCCCCTACACCCCTCCCTATCTCTGTAACCTCCTCCAAACCCTACACCCCTCCCTATATCTGTAACCTCCTCCAACCCAAACACCACTCCTTATCTCTGTAACCTCCTCCAGCCCCTACGCCCCTCCCTATTTCTGTAAACTCCTCCGACCCCTACACGTCTCCTCTCTCTGTAAACTCCTCCATTCCCTATACCTCTCCCTATCTCTGTAATCTCCTCCAGGCTCTACACCCCTCCCTATCTCTGTAACCTCCTCCAGCCCCTACACCCATTCCTATCTCTGTAATCTCCTCCAGCCCCAAGCCCCTTCCCTATCTCTGTAACCTCCTCCATCTCCTATACCCCTCCGTATCTCTGTAACCTCCTCCAGCCATACCCCTCCCTAACTCTGTTACCTCCTTCAGACCCTACACACCTCCCTATCTCTCTAACCTCCTACAGCTCCTGCACACCTCCCTATCTCTGTAACCTCCTCCAGCCCCTACACCCCTCCCTATCTCTGTAAGCTCCTCCAACTCCTACACCTCTCCTATTTCTGTAATCTCCTCCAGCCCCTATCCCTCTCCCTATCTCTGTAACCTCCTCCAGGCTCTACACCCCTCCCTATCTCTGTAACCTCCTGCAGACTCTACACCCCTCCCTATCTCTGTAATCTCCTCCAGCTACTACACCCCTCCTATCCCTGTAACCTCTTCCAGCCCCTATGCACCTCCCTATCTCTGTAACACACTCCAGCCCATGCACCCCTCCCTATCTGTGTAACGTCCTCCAGTCCATGCACCCCTCCCTATCTGTGTAACCTCCTCCGGCCCCAACAACCCTCCCTATCTCTGTAACCTCCTCCAGCACATGAAGCCCTCCCTATCTGTGTAACCTCCTCCGGCCCCAACAACCCTCCCTATCTCTGTAACCTCCTCCAGCCCCTACACCCCTCACTATCTCTGTAAACTCCTCCAACCCCTTCACCTCTCCTATCTCTGGAATCTCCTCCAACCCCTATACCTCTCCCTATCTCTGTAACCTCCTCCAGCACCTACACCCCTCCCTATCTGTGTAACCTCCTCCAGCCCCTACAACCTTCCCTATCTCTCAAAACTCCTCCAGCCCCTACACCCCTCCCTGTCTCTGTATCCTTCTCCAGCCCCTGCACCCCTCCCTATCTCTGTAACCTCCTCCAACCCCTACACCTCTCCCTATCTCTGTAACCACCTCCAGCACCCACACCCCTCCCTATCTCTGTAACCTCCTCCTGAACTTACACCCCTCCCTATCTCTGTAACTATCTCGAGCACCCACACCCCTCCTTATCTCTGTAACCTCCTCCAACCCCTGCACCTCTCCCTATCTCTGTAAGCACCTCCAGCCCCTATACCACTCCCTATCTCTGTAACATCCTCCAGCCCCTACACCCCTCCCTATCTCTGTAACCTCCTCCAGCTGCTACACATCTCCCTATCTCTGTATCCTCCTCCAGCCCCTGCAACCCTCCATATCTCTGTAATCTCCTCCAGACCCTACACCCCTCCCTATATCTGTAACCTCCTCCAACCCCAACAACTCTCCCTATCTCTGTAACCCCCTCCAGCCCCTACACCCCTCCCTATCTCTATAAACTTGTCCAAACCCTACATCTCTCCTATCTCTGTAATCTCCTCCAGGCTGTACACCCCTCCCTATCTCTGTAACCTCCTCCAGCCACTACACCCCTCCCTATCTCTGTAACCTCCTCCAGCCCCTACACCCCTCCCTATCTCTGTAATCTCCTCCTGCCCTACACCCCTCCCTATCTCTGTAATCTCCTCCAGCCCCTACACCACTCCCTATCTATGTAACCTCCTCCAGCCCCTAGCCCCCTCCCTATCTCTGTAACCTTCTCCAGCTCCTATACCCCTCCCTATCTCTGTAACCTCTTCCAGCAATACCCCGCCCTAACTCTGTTACCTCCTCCAGCCCCTACACCCCTCCCTATCTCTGTTACCTCCTCCATCCCCTACACCCCTCCCTATCTCTGTAACCTCCTCCAGCTACTGCATCCCTCCTATCTCTGTACCCTTTTCCAGCCCCTATACACCTCCCTATCTCTGTAACACCCTCCAGCCCATGCATCCGTCCCTATCTGTGTAACCTCCTCCGTCCCAACAACTCTCCCTATCTCTGTAACCTCCTCCAGCCCCTACACCCCGCCCTATCTCTGTAACCTCCTCCAGCCCCTACACCCCTCCCTATCTCTGTAACCTCCTCCAGCTACTACACCCCTCGTATCTCTGTACCCTCTTCCAGCCCCTATACACCTCCCTATCTCTGAAACACCCTCCAGCCCATGCATCCGTCCCTCTCTGTGTAACCTCCTCCGGCCCCTACAACTCTCCCTATCTCTGTAACCTCCTCCAGCCCCTACACCCCTCCCTATCTCTGTAACCTCCTCCAGCCCCTACACCCCTCCCTTATCTCTGTAACCTCCTCCATCCCTACACCCCTCCCTATCACTGTAACCTCCTCCAGCCCCTACACACCTCCCTATCTCTGTAAACTCCTCCAGCACCTACACCCCTCCCTATCTCTGTAACCTCCTCCAGCCCCTACACCCATCCCTATCTCTGTAACCTCCTCCAGCCCCTACACCCCTCCCAATCACTGTAACCTCCTCCAGCACCTACACCCCTCCCTATCTCTGTAACGTCCTCCAGCCCCTACACCCCTCCCTATCTCTGTAACCTCCTCCAGCACCTACACCCCTCCCTATCTCTGTAACCTCCTCCAGCCCCTACACCCCTCCCTAACTCTGTAACCTTCTCCAGCCTCTCTCTCTCTCTCTCTCCCTGACTGTCTCTCCTTCTTAAAGCCGCCCTCTGTGACCGAGCAGTTGGTGACCTGTTCCTGATATCTGTCTCCGTATGTCTCTCGGTCTCTCGCCTGATAATCACGCCTGCCAACTGCCTTGGGGATGTTTGGCCATGTTGATGGTGGTATATAAATGCAGGTTGCCGTTGTTACCACAGTCCAGGGCAGCCAGTGTAACGCAGCGTTAGCGGGGTCAGAGTATTTGCACCATCCAGGGTCGCCGATCAGAGCAGAGGATGCGACACACCCACAAGAGGCAAAGCAACCGTGGGGGGAATCACTGCCGGTCTCTGGGTGACTGACCAGGATCAGTAATCCCCGGGACTCCGGTGCAACCCTGATACCCCCTAATCCTGTCCTGTGTGAGGTCAGGTGCCTGCCTGTAGCAGCGCTGGAACCTGGGATCTTCCTGTGCCAGTGGGGTTGGTTTGTATACTGTGTGCAGGCTGCAGTGGGCACTGCATGTCTGCCCCTGTTAACATTCCCGTCACCCAGTGCCCACTCCCCTCCTTAACCACCCCCTACCCATCTACAACTGATTCTGTGTCTGGTATATGCTGTCTACTGTCTGGAGGTTATTGGTTACTGTCTGCTGTCTGTCTGCTGTCTGATCCATGTCTGGTGTCCATCTGTCTCATGTCTGAACCCCATCTAGTCCCTGTATGGTGTCTGGTCCCTGTCTGGTGTCTGTCTGGACGCTGTCTGGTGTCTGAAGTATGTCTGGACACTGTCTGGCATCAATAAACTCACCACATGTCGGCTGGTGGTCCCAGAGGCTCATAATTGATGATTTCAGGAGCTGGGAGAGAAAAGATGGTGAAGATTGTCACATCCCCAGACAGAGACTCACTCCCACCCCCAACACAGACCCTCACTCCCACCCCCAACACAGAGCGTCAGTCCCACCCCCAACACAGAGCGTCACTCCCACCCCCAACACAGAGCGTCACTCCCACCCCCAACACAGAGCGTCACTCCCACCCCCAACACAGAGCGTCACTACCACCCCCAACACAGAGCCTCACTCGCACCCCCAACACAGAGCCTCACTCCCACCCCCAACACAGAGCGTCACTCCCACCCCCAACACAGAGCGTCACTCCCACCCCCAACACAGAGCGTCACTCACACCCTCAACACAGAGCGTCACTCCCACCCCCAACACAGAGCGTCACTCCCACCCCCAACACAGAGCGTCACTCCCACCCCCAACACAGAGCGTCACTCCCACCCCCAACACAGAGCCCCACTCCCAGCCCCAACACAGAGCATCACTCCCACCCCCAACACAGAAACTCACTCCCACCCACAACACAGAGCCCCACTCCCACCCAAAGCATAGAGCCCCACTCCCACCCCCAACACAGAGCGTCACTCTCACCCCCAACACAGACCCCACTCCCACCCCCAACACAGACCGTCACTCCCACCCCCAACACTGAAACTCACTCCCACCCACAACACAGAGCCCCACTCGCACCCACAACACAGAGCCCCACTCCCACCCCCAACACAGAGCGTCACTCCCACCCCCAACACAGAGCGTCACTCCCAACCCCAACACAGAGCGTCACTCCCATGCCCAACACAGCGTCACTCCCACCCCCAACACAGCGCGTCACTCCCACCCCCAACACAGAGCGTCACTCCCACCCCCAACACAGAGCGTCACTCCCACCCCCAACACAGAGCGTCACTCCCACCCCCAACACAGAGCGTCACTCCCACCCCCAACACAGAGCGTCAATCCCACCCCCAACACAGAGCGTCACTCCCACCCCCAACACAGAGCGTCACTCCCACCCCCAACACAGAGCGTCACTCCCACCCCCAACACAGAGCGTCACTCCCACCCCCAACACAGAGCGTCACTCCCACCCCCAACACAGAGCGTCACTCCCACCCCCAACACAGAGCGTCACTCCCACCCCCAACACAGAGCGTCACTCCCACCCCCAACACAGAGCGTCACTCCCACCCCCAACACAGAGCCTCACTCCCACCCCCAACACAGAGCGTCACTCCCACCCCCAACACAGAGCGTCACTCCCACCCCCAACACAGAGCGTCACTCCCACCCCCAACACAGAGCGTCACTCCCACCCCAACACAGAGCGTCACTCCCACCCCCAACACAGAGCGTCACTCCCACCCCAACACAGAGCGTCACTCCCACCCCCAACACAGAGCGTCACTCCCATCCCCAACACAGAGCGTCACTCCCACCCCCAACACAGAGCTCACTCCCACCCCCAACACAGAGCGTCACTCCCACCCCCAACACAGAGCGTCACTCCCACCCCCAACACAGAGCGTCACTCCCACCCCCAACACAGAGCGTCACTCCCACCCCCAACACAGAGCGTCACTCCCACCCCCAACACAGAGCGTCACTCCCACCCCCAACACGGAGCGTCACTCCCACCCCCAACACGGAGCGTCACTCCCACCCCCAACACGGAGCGTCACTCCCACCCCCAACACGGAGCGTCACTCCCACCCCCAACACGGAGCGTCACTCCCAACCCCAACACGGAGCGTCACTACCACCCCCAACACGGAGCGTCACTCCCACCCTCAACACGGAGCCTCACTCCCACCCCCAACACAGAGCGTCACTCCCACCCCCAACACAGAGCGTCACTCCCACCCCCAACACAGAGCGTCACTCCCACCCCCAACACAGAGCGTCACTCCCACCCCCAACACAGAGCCCCACTCCCAGCCCCAACACAGAGCATCACTCCCACCCCCAACACAGAAACTCACTCCCACCCACAACACAGAGCCACACTCCCAGCCAAAGCATAGAGCCCCACTCCCACCCCCAACACAGAGCGTCACTCTCACCCCCAACACAGAGCGTCACTCCCACCCCCAACACAGAGCGTCACTCCCACCCCCAACACAGAGCGTCACTCCCACCCCCAACACAGAGCGTCACTCCCACCCCCAACACAGAGCGTCACTCCCACCCCCAACACAGCATTACTCCCACCCCCAACACAGAGCGTCACTCACACCCCCAACACAGAGCGTCACTCCGACCCACAAAACAGAGCGTCTCTCCCACCCCCAACACAGAGCGTCACTCCCACCCCCAACACAGAGCGTCACTCCCACCCCCAACAAAGAGCGTCACTCCCACCCCCAACACAGAGCGTCACTCCCACCCCCAACACAGAGCGTCAATCCCACCCCCAACACAGAGCGTCACTCCCATCCCCAACACAGAGCATCACTCCCACCCCCAACACAGAGCGTCAATCCCACCCCCAACACAGAGCGTCACTCCCACCCGCAACACAGAGCGTCAGTCCCACCCCCAACACAGAGCGTCACTCCCACCCCCAACACAGAGCGTCACTCCCACCCCCAACACAGAGCGTCACTCCCACCCCCAACACAGAGCATCACTCCCACCCCCAACACAGAGCGTCACTCCCACCCCCAACACAGAGCGTCACTCCCACCCCCAACACAGAGCGTCACTCCCACCCCCAACACAGAGCGTCACTCCCACCCCCAACACAGAGCGTCACTCCCACCCCGCAACACAGAGCGTCACTCCCACCCCCAACACAGAGCGTCACTCCCACCCCCAACACAGAGCGTCACTCCCACCCCCAACACAGAGCGTCACTCCCACCCCCAACACAGAGCGTCACTCCCACCCCCAACACAGAGCGTCACTCCCACCCCCAACACAGAGCGTCACTCCCACCCCCAACACAGAGCATCACTCCCACCCCCAACACAGAGCGTCACTCCCACCCCCAACACAGAGCGTCACTCCCAACCACAACACAGAGCGTCACTCCCACCCCCAACACGGAGCGTCACTCCCACCCCCAACACAGAGCGTCACTCCCACTCTCAACACGGAGCCTCACTCCCACCCCCAACACAGAGCGTCACTCCCACCCCCAACACGGAGCCTCACTCCCACCCCCAACACAGAGCGTCACTCCCACCCCCAACACGGAGCGTCACTCCCACCCCCAACACAGAGCGTCACTACCACCCCCAACACAGAGCGTCACTCCCACCCCAACACAGAGCGTCACTCCCACCCCCAACACAGAGCGTCACTCCCACCCCCAACAGAGAGCCTCACTCCCACCCCCAACACAGAGCGTCACTCCCACCCCCAACACAGAGCGTCACTCCCACCCCCAACACAGAGCGTCACTCCCACCCCCAACACAGAGCGTCACTCCCACCCCCAACACAGAGCGTCACTCCCACCCCCAACACAGAGCGTCACTCCCACCCCCAACCCAGAGCGTCACTCCCACCCCCAACACAGAGCGTCACTCCCACCCCAACACAGAGCGTCACTCCCACCCCCAACACAGAGCGTCACTCCCACCCCCAACACAGAGCGTCACTCCCACCCCCAACACAGAGCGTCACTCCCACCCCCAACACAGAGCGTCACTCCCACCCCCAACACAGAGCGTCACTCCCACCCCCAACACAGAGCGTCACTACCACCCCCAACACAGAGCGTCACTCCCACTCTCAACACGGAGCCTCACTCCCACCCCCAACACGGAGCGTCACTCCCACTCTCAACACGGAGCCTCACTCCCAACCCCAACACAGAGCGTCACTCCCACCCCCAACACGGAGCGTCACTCCCACCCCCAACACGGAGCGTCACTCCCACCCCCAACACAGAGCGTCACTCCCACCCCCAACACAGAGCGTCACTCCCACCTCCAACACGGAGCGTCACTCCCACCCCCAACACGGAGCGTCACTCCCACCCCCAACACGGAGCCTCACTCCCACCCCCAACACAGAGCGTCACTCCCACCCCCAACACGGAGCGTCACTCCCACCCCCAACACGGAGCATCACTCCCACCCCCAACACGGAGCGTCACAACCACCCCCAACACAGAGCGTCACTCCCACCCCCAACACGGAGCGTCACTACCACCCCCAACAGAGAGCCTCACTCCCACCCCCAACACGGAGCGTCACTCCCACCCCCAACAGAGAGCCTCACTCCCACCCCCAACACAGAGCGTCACTCCCACCCCCAACACAGAGCGTCACTCCCACCCCCAACACAGAGCGTCACTCCCACCCCCAACACAGAGCGTCACTCCCACCCCCAACACAGAGCGTCACTCCCACCCCCAACACCGAGCGTCACTCCCACCCCCAACACAGAGCGTCACTCCCACCCCCAACACAGAGCGTCACTCCCACCCCCAACACAGAGCGTCACTCCCACCCCCAACACAGAGCGTCACTCCCACCCCCAACACAGAGCGTCACTCCCACCCCCAACACAGAGCGTCACTCCCACCCCCAACACAGAGCGTCACTCCCACCCCCAACACAGAGCGTCACTCCCACCCCCAACACAGAGCGTCACTCCCACCCCCAACACAGAGCGTCACTCCCACCCCCAACCCGGAGCGTCACTCCCACCCCCAACACAGAGCGTCACTCCCACCCCCAACACAGAGCGTCACTCCCACCCCCAACACAGAGCGTCACTCCCACCCCCAACACAGAGCGTCACTCCCACCCCCAACACAGAGCGTCACTCCCACCCCCAACACAGAGCGTCACTCCCACCCCCAACACGGAGCGTCACTCCCACCCCCAACACAGAGCGTCACTCCCACCCCCAACACAGAGCGTCACTCCCACCCCCAACACAGAGCGTCACACCCACCCCCAACACAGAGCGTCACTCCCACCCCCAACACAGAGCGTCACTCCCACCCCCAACACAGAGCGTCACTCCCACCCCCAACACAGAGCGTCACTCCCACCCCCAACACTGAGCCTCACTCCCACCCCCAACACAGATCGTCACTCCCACCCCCAACACAGAGCGTCACTCCCACCCCCAACACAGAGCGTCACTCCCACCCCCAACACGGAGCGTCACTCCCACCCCCAACACGGAGCCTCACTCCCACCCCCAACACAGAGCGTCACTCCCACCCCCAACACAGAGCGTCACTCCCACCCCCAACACAGAGCGTCACTCACACCCCCAACACAGAGCGTCACTCCCACCCCCAACACAGAGCGTCACTCCCACCCCCAACACAGGAGCGTCACTCCCACCCCCAACACAGAGCGTCACTCCCACCCCCAACACAGAGCGTCACTCCCACCCCCAACACAGAGCGTCACTCCCACCCCAACACAGAGCGTCACTCCCACCCCCAACACAGAGCGTCACTCCCACCCCCAACACAGAGCGTCACTCCCACCCCCAACACAGAGCGTCACTCCCACCCCCAACACAGAGCGTCACTCCCACCCCCAACACAGAGCGTCACTCCCACCCCCAACACAGAGCGTCACTCCCACCCCCAACACAGAGCGTCACTCCCACCCCCAACACAGAGCGTCACTCCCACCCCCAACACAGAGCGTCACTCCCACCCCCAACACAGAGCGTCACTCCCACCCCCAACACAGAGCGTCACTCCCACCCCCAACACGAGCGTCACTCCCACCCCAACACAGAGCGTCACTCCCACCCCCAACACAGAGCGTCACTCCCACCCCCAACACAGAGCGTCACTCCCACCCCCAACACAGAGCGTCACTCCCACCCCCAACACAGAGCGTCACTCCCACCCCCAACACAGAGCGTCACTCCCACCCCCAACACAGAGCGTCACTCCCACCCCCAACACAGAGCGTCACTCCCACCCCCAACACAGAGCGTCACTCCCACCCCCAACACAGAGCGTCACTCCCACCCCCAACACAGAGCGTCACTCCCACCCCCAACCCAGAGCGTCACTCCCACCCCCAACCCAGAGCGTCACTCCCACCCCCAACACAGAGCGTCACTCCCACCCCCAACACAGAGCGTCACTCCCACCCCAACACAGAGCGTCACTCCCACCCCCAAACCAGAGCGTCACTCCCACCCCCAACCCAGAGCGTCACTCCCACCCCCAACACAGAGCGTCACTCCCACCCCAACACAGAGCGTCACTCCCACCCCCAACACAGAGCGTCACTCCCACCCCCAACACAGAGCGTCACTCCCACCCCCAACACTGAAACTCACTCCCACCCACAACACAGAGCCCCACTCCCACACACAACACAGAGCCCCACTCCCACCCCCAACACAGAGCGTCACTCCCACCCCCAACACAGAGCGTCACTCCCACCCCCAACACAGAGCGTCACTCCCACCCCCAACACAGACCCTCAACCCCACCCCAAACACAGAGCCTCAATCCAACCAACACAGAGCGTCACTCCCACCCACAACACAGAGCCTCACTCCCACCCACAACACAGAGCCTCACTCCCACCCCCAACACAGAGCCTCACTCCCACCCCCAACACAGAGCCTCACTCCCACCCCCAACACAGAGCCTCACTCCCACCCCCAACACAGAGCTTCACTCCCACCCCCAACACAGAGCGTCACTCCCACCCCCAACACAGAGCGTCACTCCCACCCCCAACACAGAGCGTCACTCCCACCCCCAACACAGAGCGTCACTCCCACCCCCAACACAGAGCGTCACTCCCACCCCCAACACAGAGCGTCACTCCCACCCCCAACACAGAGCGTCACTCCCACCCCCAACACAGAGCGTCACTCCCACCCCCAACACAGAGCGTCACTCCCACCCCCAACACAGAGCGTCACTCCCACCCCCAACACAGAGCGTCACTCCCACCCCCAACACAGAGCGTCACTCCCACCCCCAACACAGAGCGTCACTCCCACCCCCAACACAGAGCGTCACTCCCACCCCCAACACAGAGCGTCACTCCCACCCCCAACACAGAGCGTCACTCCCACCCCCAACACAGAGCGTCACTCCCACCCCCAACACAGAGCGTCACTCCCACCCCCAACACAGAGCGTCACTCCCACCCCCAACACAGAGCGTCACTCCCACCCCCAACACAGAGCGTCACTCCCACCCCCAACACAGAGCGTCACTCCCACCCCCAACACAGAGCGTCACTCCCACCCCCAACACAGAGCGTCACTCCCACCCCCAACACAGAGCGTCACTCCCACCCCCAACACAGAGCGTCACTCCCACCCCCAACACAGAGCGTCACTCCCACCCCCAACACAGAGCGTCACTCCCACCCCCAACACAGAGCGTCACTCCCACCCCAACACAGAGCGTCACTCCCACCCCCAACACAGAGCGTCACTCCCACCCCCAACACAGAGCGTCACTCCCACCCCCAACACAGAGCGTCACTCCCACCCCCAACACAGAGCGTCACTCCCACCCCCAACACAGAGCGTCACTCCCACCCCCAACACAGAGCGTCACTCCCACCCCCAACACAGAGCGTCACTCCCACCCCCAACACAGAGCGTCACTCCCACCCCCAACACAGGAGCGTCACTCCCACCCCCAACACAGAGCGTCACTCCCACCCCCAACACAGAGCGTCACTCCCACCCCCAACACAGAGCGTCACTCCCACCCCCAACCCAGAGCGTCACTCCCACCCCCAACACAGAGCGTCACTCCCACCCCCAACACAGAGCGTCACTCCCACCCCCAACACGGAGCGTCACTCCCACCCCCAACACGGAGCGTCACTCCCACCCCCAACACGGAGCGTCACTCCCACCCCCAACACAGAGCGTCACTCCCACCCCCAACACGGAGCGTCACTCCCACCCCCAACACGGAGCGTCACTCCCACCCCCAACACGGAGCGTCACTCCCACCCCCAACACAGAGCGTCACTCCCACCCCCAACACGGAGCGTCACTCCCACCCCCAACACGAGAGCGTCACTCCCACCCCCAACACGGAGCGTCACTCCCACCCCCAACACGAGAGCGTCACTCCCACCCCCAACACAGAGCGTCACTCCCACCCCCAACACAGAGCGTCACTCCCACCCCCAACACAGAGCGTCACTCCCACCCCCAACACAGAGCGTCACTCCCACCCCCAACACAGAGCGTCACTCCCACCCCCAACACAGAGCGTCACTCCCACCCCCAACACAGAGCGTCACTCCCACCCCCAACACAGAGCGTCACTCCCACCCCCAACACAGAGCGTCACTCCCACCCCCAACACAGAGCGTCACTCCCACCCCCAACACAGAGCGTCACTCCCACCCCCAACACAGAGCGTCACTCCCACCCCCAACACCGAGCGTCACTCCCACCCCCAACACAGAGCGTCACTCCCACCCCCAACACAGAGCGTCACTCCCACCCCCAACACAGAGCGTCACTCCCACCCCCAACACGGAGCGTCACTCCCACCCCCAACACAGAGCGTCACTCCCACCCCCAACACGGAGCGTCACTCCCACCCCCAACACGGAGCGTCACTCCCACCCCCAACACGGAGCGTCACTCCCACCCCCAACACAGAGCGTCACTCCCACCCCCAACACGTAGCGTCACTCCCACCCCCAACACGGAGCGTCACTCCCACCCCCAACACGGAGCGTCACTCCCACCCCCAACACGGAGCGTCACTCCCACCCCCAACACGGAGCGTCACTCCCACCCCCAACACAGAGCGTCACTCCCACCCCCAACACAGAGCGTCACTCCCACCCGCAACACAGAGCGTCACTCCCACCCCCAACACAGCATCACTCCCACCCCCAACACAGAGCGTCACTCCCACACCCAACACGGAGCGTCACTACCACCCCCAACACAGAGCGTCACTCCCACCCTCACCACGGAGCCTCACTCCCACCCCCAACACGGAGCGTCACTACCACCCGCAACACGGAGCCTCACTCCCACCCCCAACACAGAGCGTCACTCCCACCCCCAACACGGAGCGTCACTCCCACCCCCAACACGGAGCGTCACTCCCACCCCCAACACGGAGCGTCACTACCACCCCCAACACAGAGCGTCACTCCCACCCTCAACACAGAGCGTCACTCCCACCCCCAACACAGAGCGTCACTCCCACCCCCAACACAGAGCGTCACTCCCACCCCCAACACAGAGCGTCACTCCCACCCCCAACACAGAGCGTCACTCCCACCCCCAACACAGAGCGTCACTCCCACCCCCAACACAGAGCGTCACTCCCACCCCCAACACAGAGCGTCACTCCCACCCCCAACACAGAGCGTCACTCCCACCCCCAACACAGAGCGTCACTCCCACCCCCAACACAGAGCGTCACTCCCACCCCCAACACAGAGCGTCACTCCCACCCCCAACACAGAGCGTCACTCCCACCCCCAACACAGAGCGTCACTCCCACCCCCAACACAGAGCGTCACTCCCACCCCCAACACAGAGCGTCACTCCCACCCCCAACACAGAGCGTCACTCCCACCCCAACACAGAGCGTCACTCCCACCCCCAACACAGAGCGTCACTCCCACCCCCAACACAGAGCGTCACTCCCACCCCCAACACAGAGCGTCACTCCCACCCCCAACACAGAGCGTCACTCCCACCCCCAACACAGAGCGTCACTCCCACCCCCAACACAGAGCGTCACTCCCACCCCCAACACAGAGCGTCACTCCCACCCCAACACAGAGCGTCACTCCCACCCCCAACACAGAGCGTCACTCCCACCCCCAACACAGAGCGTCACTCCCACCCCCAACACAGAGCGTCACTCCCACCCCCAACCCAGAGTGTCACTCCCACCCCCAACCCAGAGCGTCACTCCCACCCCCAACCCAGAGCGTCACTCCCACCCCCAACACAGAGCGTCACTCCCACCCCCAACACAGAGCGTCACTCCCACCCCCAACCCAGAGCGTCACTCCCACCCCCAACACAGAGCGTCACTCCCACCCCCAACACAGAGCGTCACTCCCACCCCCAACACAGAGCGTCACTCCCACCCCCAACACAGAGCGTCACTCCCACCCCCAACACTGAAACTCACTCCCACCCACAACACAGAGCCCCACTCCCACACACAACACAGAGCCCCACTCACACCCCCAACACCGAGCGTCACTCCCACCCCCAACACAGAGCGTCACTCCCACCCCCAACACAGAGCGTCACTCCCACCCCCAACACAGACCCTCAACCCCACCCCAAACACAGAGCCTCAATCCAACCAACACAGAGCGTCACTCCCACCCACAACACAGAGCCTCACTCCCACCCACAACACAGAGCCTCACTCCCACCCCCAACACAGAGCCTCACTCCCACCCCCAACACAGAGCCTCACTCCCACCCCCAACACAGAGCCTCACTCCCACCCCCATTTCAGAGCTTCACTCCCACCCCCAACACAGAGCGTCACTCCCACCCCCAACCCAGAGCGTCACTCCCACCCCCAACACAGAGCGTCACTCCCACCCCCATTTCAGAGCTTCACTCCCACCCCCAACACAGAGCGTCACTCCCACCCCCAACACAGAGCGTCACTCCCACCCCCAACACGGAGCGTCACTCCCACCCCCAACACAGAGCGTCACTCCCACCCCCAACACAGAGCGTCACTCCCACCCCCAACACAGAGCGTCACTCCCACCCCCAACACAGAGCGTCACTCCCACCCCCAACACAGAGCGTCACTCCCACCCCCAACACAGAGCGTCACTCCCACCCCCAACACAGAGCGTCACTCCCACCCCCAACACAGAGCGTCACTCCCACCCCCAACACAGAGCGTCACTCCCACCCCCAACACAGAGCGTCACTCCCACCCCCAACACAGAGCGTCACTCCCACCCCCAACACAGAGCGTCACTCCCACCCCCAACACAGAGCGTCACTCCCACCCCCAACACAGAGCGTCACTCCCACCCCCAACACAGAGCGTCACTCCCACCCCCAACACAGAGCGTCACTCCCACCCCCAACACAGAGCGTCACTCCCACCCCCAACACAGAGCGTCACTCCCACCCCCAACACAGAGCGTCACTCCCACCCCCAACACAGAGCGTCACTCCCACCCCCAACACAGAGCGTCACTCCCACCCCCAACACAGAGCGTCACTCCCACCCCCAACACAGAGCGTCACTCCCACCCCCAACACAGAGCGTCACTCCCACCCCCAACACAGAGCGTCACTCCCACCCCCAACACGGAGCGTCACTCCCACCCCCAACACAGAGCGTCACTCCCACCCCCAACACAGGAGCGTCACTCCCACCCCCAACACGAGCGTCACTCCCACCCCCAACACGGAGCGTCACTCCCACCCCCAACACAGAGCGTCACTCCCACCCCCAACACAGAGCCTCACTCCCACCCCCAACACAGAGCGTCACTCCCACCCCCAACACAGAGCGTCACTCCCACCCCCAACACAGAGCGTCACTCACACCCCCAACACAGAGCTTCACTCCCACCCCCAACACAGAGCGTCACTCCCACCCCCAACACAGAGCGTCACTCCCACCCCCAACACAGAGCGTCACTCCCAAACCCAACACAGAGCGTCACTCCCACCCCCAACACAGAGCGTCACTCCCACCCCCAACACAGAGCGTCACTCCCACCCCCAACACAGAGCGTCACTCCCACCCCCAACACAGAGCGTCACTCCCACCCCCAACACAGAGCGTCACTCCCACCCCCAACACAGAGCGTCACTCCCACCCCCAACACAGAGCGTCACTCCCACCCCCAACACAGAGCGTCACTCCCACCCCCAACACAGAGCGTCACTCCCACCCCCAACACAGAGCGTCACTCCCACCCCCAACACAGAGCGTCACTCCCACCCCCAACACAGAGCGTCACTCCCACCCCCAACACAGAGCGTCACTCCCACCCCCAACACAGAGCGTCACTCCCACCCCCAACACAGAGCGTCACTCCCACCCCCAACACAGAGCGTCACTCCCACCCCCAACACAGAGCGTCACTCCCACCCCCAACACAGAGCGTCACTCCCACCCCCAACACGGAGCGTCACTCCCACCCCCAACACAGAGCGTCACTCCCACCCCCAACACAGAGCGTCACTCCCACCCCCAACACAGAGCGTCACTCCCACCCCCAACACAGAGCGTCACTCCCACCCCCAACACAGAGCGTCACTCCCACCCCCAACACAGAGCGTCGCTCAGACCCCCAACACAGAGAGTGACTCAAACCCGCAACACAGCGCGTCACTCCCACCACAACACAGAGC
This sequence comes from Carcharodon carcharias, assembly GCF_017639515.1. NCBI lineage: Eukaryota > Metazoa > Chordata > Chondrichthyes > Lamniformes > Lamnidae > Carcharodon > Carcharodon carcharias. Next base: position 171,536,440 of record NC_054475.1, on the reverse strand, counting down.
GTCACTCCCACCCCCAACACAGAGCGTCACTCCCACCCCCAACACAGAGCGTCACTCCCAACCCCAACACAGAGCGTCACTCCCACCCCCAACACAGAGCGTCACTCCCACCCCCAACACAGAGCGTCACTCCCACCCCCAACACAGAGCGTCACTCCCACCCCCAACACAGAGCGTCACTCCCACCCCCAACACAGAGCGTCACTCCCACCCCCAACACAGAGCGTCACTCCCACCCCCAACACAGAGCGTCACTCCCACCCCCAACACAGAGCGTCACTCCCACCCCCAACACAGAGCGTCACTCCCACCCCCAACACAGAGCGTCACTCCCACCCCCAACACAGAGCGTCACTCCCACCCCCAACACAGAGCGTCACTCCCACCCCCAACACAGAGCGTCACTCCCACCCCCAACACAGAGCGTCACTCCCACCCCCAACACAGAGCGTCACTCCCACCCCCAACACAGAGCGTCACTCCCACCCCCAACACAGAGCGTCACTCCCACCCCCAACACAGAGCGTCACTCCCACCCCCAACACAGAGCGTCACTCCCACCCCCAACACAGAGCGTCACTCCCACCCCCAACACAGAGCGTCACTCCCACCCCCAACACAGAGCGTCACTCCCACCCCCAACACAGAGCGTCACTCCCACCCCCAACACAGAGCGTCACTCCCACCCCCAACACAGAGCGTCACTCCCACCCCCAACACAGAGCGTCACTCCCACCCCCAACACAGAGCGTCACTCCCACCCCCAACACAGAGCGTCACTCCCACCCCCAACACAGAGCGTCACTCCCACCCCCAACACAGAGCGTCACTCCCACCCCCAACACAGAGCGTCACTCCCACCCCCAACACAGAGCGTCACTCCCACCCCCAACACGAGCGTCACTCCCAAACCCAACACAGAGCGTCACTCCCACCCCCAACACGGAGCGTCACTCCCACCCCCAACACGGAGCGTCACTCCCACCCCCAACACAGAGCGTCACTCCCACCCCCAACACGGAGCGTCACTCCCACCCCCAACACAGAGCGTCACTCCCACCCCCAACACAGAGCGTCACTCCCACCCCCAACACAGAGCGTCACTCCCACCCCCAACACGGAGCGTCACTCCCACCCCCAACACAGAGCGTCACTCCCACCCCCAACACAGAGCGTCACTCCCACCCCCAACACAGAGCGTCACTCCCACCCCCAACACAGAGCGTCACTCCCACCCCCAACACAGAGCGTCACTCCCACCCCCAACACAGAGCGTCACTCCCACCCCCAACACAGAGCGTCACTCCCACCCCCAACACAGAGCGTCACTCCCACCCCCAACACAGAGCGTCACTCCCACCCCCAACACAGAGCGTCACTCCCACCCCCAACACAGAGCGTCACTCCCACCCCCAACACAGAGCGTCACTCCCACCCCCAACACAGAGCGTCACTCCCACCCCCAACACAGAGCGTCACTCCCACCCCCAACACAGAGCGTCACTCCCACCCCCAACACAGAGCGTCACTCCCACCCCCAACACAGAGCGTCACTCCCACCCCCAACACAGAGCGTCACTCCCACCCCCAACACAGAGCGTCACTCCCACCCCCAACACAGAGCGTCACTCCCACCCCCAACACAGAGCGTCACTCCCACCCCCAACACAGAGCGTCACTCCCACCCCCAACACAGAGCGTCACTCCCACCCCCAACACAGAGCGTCACTCCCACCCCCAACACAGGAGCGTCACTCCCACCCCCAACACAGAGCGTCACTCCCACCCCCAACACAGAGCGTCACTCCCACCCCCAACACAGAGCGTCACTCCCACCCCCAACACAGAGCGTCACTCCCACCCCCAACACGGAGCGTCACTCCCACCCCCAACACAGAGCGTCACTCCCACCCCCAACACAGAGCGTCACTCCCACCCCCAACACAGAGCGTCACTCCCACCCCCAACACAGAGCGTCACTCCCACCCCCAACACAGAGCGTCACTCCCACCCCCAACACAGAGCGTCACTCCCACCCCCAACACAGAGCGTCACTCCCACCCCCAACACAGAGCGTCACTCCCACCCCCAACACAGAGCGTCACTCCCACCCCCAACACAGAGCGTCACTCCCACCCCAACACAGAGCGTCACTCCCACCCCCAACACAGAGCGTCACTCCCACCCCCAACACAGAGCGTCACTCCCACCCCAACACAGAGCGTCACTCCCACCCCCAACACAGAGCGTCACTCCCACCCCAACACAGAGCCGTCACTCCCACCCCCAACACAGAGCGTCACTCCCACCCCCAACACAGAGCGTCACTCCCACCCCAACACAGAGCGTCACTCCCACCCCAACACAGAGCGTCACTCCCACCCCAACACAGAGCGTCACTCCCACCCCAACACAGAGCGTCACTCCCACCCCCAACACAGAGCGTCACTCCCACCCCCAACACAGAGCGTCACTCCCACCCCCAACACAGAGCGTCACTCCCACCCCCAACACAGAGCGTCACTCCCACCCCCAACACAGAGCGTCACTCCCACCCCCAACACAGAGCGTCACTCCCACCCCCAACACAGAGCGTCACTCCCACCCCCAACACAGAGCGTCACTCCCACCCCCAACACAGAGCGTCACTCCCACCCCCAACACAGAGCGTCACTCCCACCCCCAACACAGAGCGTCACTCCCACCCCCAACACAGAGCGTCACTCCCACCCCCAACACAGAGCGTCACTCCCACCCCCAACACAGAGCGTCACTCCCACCCCCAACACAGAGCGTCACTCCCACCCCCAACACAGAGCGTCACTCCCACCCCCAACACAGAGCGTCACTCCCACCCCCAACACAGAGCGTCACTCCCACCCCCAACACAGAGCGTCACTCCCACCCCCAACACAGAGCGTCACTCCCACCCCCAACACAGAGCGTCACTCCCACCCCCAACACAGAGCGTCACTCCCACCCCCAACACAGAGCGTCACTCCCACCCCCAACACAGAGCGTCACTCCCACCCCAACACAGAGCGTCACTCCCACCCCCAACACAGAGCGTCACTCCCACCCCCAACACAGAGCGTCACTCCCACCCCCAACACAGAGCGTCACTCCCACCCCCAACACAGAGCGTCACTCCCACCCCCAACACAGAGCGTCACTCCCACCCCCAACACAGAGCGTCACTCCCACCCCCAACACAGAGCGTCACTCCCACCCCCAACACAGAGCGTCACTCCCACCCCCAACACAGAGCGTCACTCCCACCCCCAACACAGAGCGTCACTCCCACCCCCAACACAGAGCCACACTCCCACCCCCAACACAGAGCGTCACTCCCACCCCCAACACAGAGCGTCACTCCCAACCCCAACACAGAGCGTCACTCCCACTCCCAACACAGACCCTCAACCCCACCCCAAACACAGAGCCTCACTCCAACCCACAACACAGAGCCTCACTCCCACCCACAACACAGAGCCTCACTCCCACCCCCAACACAGAGCCTCACTCCCACCCCAACACAGAGCCTCACTCCCACCCCCAACACAGAGCCTCACTCCCACCCCCAACACAGAGCCTCACTCCCACCCCCAACACAGAGCCTCACTCCCACCCCCAACACAGAGCCTCAATCCCACCCCCAACACAGAGCGTCACTCCCACCCCCAACACAGAGCGTCACTCCCACCCCAACACAGAGCGTCACTCCCACCCCCAACACAGAGCGTCACTCCCACCCCCAACACAGAGCGTCACTCCCACCCCCAACACAGAGCGTCACTCCCACCCCCAACACAGAGCGTCACTCCCACCCCCAACACAGAGCGTCACTCCCACCCCCAACACAGAGCGTCACTCCCACCCCCAACACAGAGCGTCACTCCCACCCCCAACACAGAGCGTCACTCCCACCCCCAACACAGAGCGTCACTCCCACCCCCAACACAGAGCGTCACTCCCACCCCCAACACAGAGCGTCACTCCCACCCCCAACACAGAGCGTCACTCCCACCCCCAACCCAGAGCGTCACTCCCACCCCCAACACTGAGCGTCACTCCCACCCCCAACACAGAGCGTCACTCCCACCCCCAACACAGAGCGTCACTCCCACCCCCAACACGGAGCGTCACTCCCACCCCCAACACAGAGCGTCACTCCCACCCCCAACACGAGCGTCACTCCCACCCCCAACACGGAGCGTCACTCCCACCCCCAACACGGAGCGTCACTCCCACCCCCAACACGGAGCGTCACTCCCACCCCCAACACGGAGCGTCACTCCCACCCCCAACACGGAGCGTCACTCCCACCCCCAACACAGAGCGTCACTCCCACCCCCAACACAGAGCGTCACTCCCACCCCCAACACAGAGCGTCACTCCCACCCCCAACACAGAGCGTCACTCCCACCCCCAACACAGAGCGTCACTCCCACCCCCAACACGGAGCGTCACTCCCACCCCCAACACAGAGCGTCACTCCCACCCCCAACACAGAGCGTCACTCCCACCCCCAACACAGAGCGTCACTCCCACCCCCAACACAGAGCGTCACTCCCACCCCCAACACAGAGCGTCACTCCCACCCCCAACACAGAGCGTCACTCCCACCCCCAACACAGAGCGTCACTCCCACCCCCAACACAGAGCGTCACTCCCACCCCCAACACAGAGCGTCACTCCCACCCCCAACACAGAGCGTCACTCCCACCCCCAACACAGAGCGTCACTCCCACCCCAACACAGAGCGTCACTCCCACCCCAACACAGAGCGTCACTCCCACCCCCAACACAGAGCGTCACTCCCACCCCCAACACAGAGCGTCACTCCCACCCCCAACACAGAGCGTCACTCCCACCCCCAACACAGAGCGTCACTCCCACCCCCAACACAGAGCGTCACTCCCACCCCCAACACAGAGCGTCACTCCCACCCCCAACACAGAGCGTCACTCCCACCCCCAACACAGAGCGTCACTCCCACCCCCAACACAGAGCGTCACTCCCACCCCCAACACAGAGCGTCACTCCCACCCCCAACACAGAGCGTCACTCCCACCCCCAACACAGAGCGTCACTCCCACCCCCAACACAGAGCGTCACTCCCACCCCCAACACAGAGCGTCACTCCCACCCCCAACACAGAGCGTCACTCCCACCCCCAACACAGAGCGTCACTCCCACCCCCAACACAGAGCGTCACTCCCACCCCCAACACAGAGCGTCACTCCCACCCCCAACACAGAGCGTCACTCCCACCCCCAACACAGAGCATCACTCCCATGCCCAACACAGCGTCACTCCCACCCCCAACACAGAGCGTCACTCCCACCCCCAACACAGAGCGTCAGCCCACCCCCAACACAGAGCGTCACTCCCACCCCCAACACAGAGCGTCACTCCCACCCCCAACACAGAGCGTCACTCCCACCCCCAACACAGAGCGTCACTCCCACCCCCAACACAGAGCGTCACTCCCACCCCCAACACAGAGCGTCACTCCCACCCCCAACACAGAGCGTCACTCCCACCCCCAACACAGAGCGTCACTCCCACCCCCAACACAGAGCTCACTCCCACCCCCAACACAGAGCGTCACTCCCACCCCAACACAGAGCGTCACTCCCACCCCCAACACAGAGCGTCACTCCCACCCCCAACACAGAGCGTCGCTCAGACCCCCAACACAGAGAGTGACTCAAACCCGCAACACAGCGCGTCACTCCCACCACAACACAGAGCATCACTCACACCAACACAGAGCGTCACTCCCACCCTCAACACAAAGCCTCTTCCCACCCCCAACACAGAGCCTCACTCCCACCCCCAACACAGAGCGTCACTCCCACCCCCAACACAGAGCGTCACTCCCACCCCCAACACAGAGCGTCACTCCCACCCCCAACACAGAGCGTCACTCCCACCCCCAACACAGAGCGTCACTCCCACCCCCAACACAGAGCGTCACTCCCACCCCCAACACAGAGCGTCACTCCCACCCCCAACACAGCGCGTCACTCCCACCCCAACCCAGAGCGTCACTCCCACCCCCAACACAGAGCGTCACTCCCACCCCCAACACAGAGCGTCACTCCCACCCCCAACACAGAGCGTCACTCCCACCCCCAACACAGAGCGTCACTCCCACCCCCAACACAGAGCGTCACTCCCACCCCCAACACAGAGCGTCACTCCCACCCCCAACACAGAGCGTCACTCCCACCCCCAACACAGAGCGTCACTCCCACCCCCAACACAGAGCGTCACTCCCACCCCCAACACAGAGCGTCACTCCCACCCCCAACACAGAGCGTCACTCCCACCCCCAACACAGAGCGTCACTCCCACCCCCAACACAGAGCGTCACTCCCACCCCCAACACAGAGCGTCACTCCCACCCCCAACACGAAGCGTCACTCCCACCCCCAACACAGAGCGTCACTCCCACCCCCAACACAGAGCGTCACTCCCACCCCCAACACAGAGCGTCACTCCCACCCCCAACACAGAGCGTCACTCCCACCCCCAACACAGAGCGTCACTCCCACCCCCAACACAGAGCGTCACTCCCACCCCCAACACAGAGCGTCACTCCCACCCCCAACACAGAGCGTCACTCCCAAACCCAACACAGAGCGTCACTCCCACCCCCAACACAGAGCGTCACTCCCACCCCCAACACAGAGCGTCACTCCCACCCCCAACACAGAGCGTCACTCCCACCCCCAACACAGAGCGTCACTCCCACCCCCAACACAGAGCGTCACTCCCAAACCCAACACAGAGCGTCACGCCCACTCCCAACACAGAGCGTCACTCCCACCCCCAACCCAGAGTGTCACTCCCACCCCCAATACAGAGCGTCACTCCCACCCCCAACACAGAGCGTCACTCCCACCCCCAACACAGAGCGTCCACTCCCACCCCCAACACAGAGCGTCACTCCCACCCCCAACACAGAGCGTCACACTCCCACCCCCCAACACAGAGCGTCACTCCCACACCCAACACAGAGCGTCACTCCCACCCCCAACACAGAGCGTCACTCCCACCCCCCAACACAGAGCGTCACTCCACCCCCAACACAGAGCGTCACTCCCACCCCCAACACAGAGCGTCACTCCCACCCCCAACACAGAGCGTCACTCCCACCCCCAACACAGAGCGTCACTCCCACCCCCAACACAGAGCGTCACTCCCACCCCCAACACAGAGCGTCCCTCCCACCCCCAACACAGAGCGTCACTCCACCCCCAACCCAGAGCGTCACTCCCACCCCCAACACAGAGCGTCACTCCCACCCCCAACACAGAGCGTCACTCCCACCCCCAACACAGAGCGTCACTCCCACCCCCAACACAGAGCGTCACTCCCACCCCCAACACAGAGCGTCACTCCCACCCCCAACACAGAGCGTCACTCCCACCCCCAACCCAGAGCGTCACTCCCACCCCCAACCCAGAGCGTCACTCCCACCCCCAACACAGAGCGTCACTCCCATGCCCAACACAGCGTCACTCCCACCCCCAACACAGCGCGTCACTCCCACCCCCAACACAGAGCGTCAGCCCACCCCCAACACAGAGCGTCACTCCCACCCCCAACACAGAGCGTCACTCCCACCCCAACACAGAGCGTCACTCCCACCCCCAACACAGAGCGTCACTCCCACCCCCAACACAGAGCGTCACTCCCACCCCCAACACAGAGCGTCACTCCCACCCCCAACACAGAGCGTCACTCCCACCCCCAACACAGAGCGTCACTCCCACCCCCAACACAGAGCGTCACTCCCACCCCCAACACAGAGCGTCACTCCCACCCCCAACACAGAGCGTCACTCCCACCCCCAACACAGAGCGTCACTCCCACCCCCAACACAGAGCGTCACTCCCACCCCCAACACAGAGCGTCACTCCCACCCCCAACACAGAGCGTCACTCCCACCCCCAACACAGAGCGTCACTCCCACCCCCAACACAGAGCGTCACTCCCACCCCCAACACAGAGCGTCACTCCCACCCCCAACACAGAGCGTCACTCCCACCCCCAACACAGAGCGTCACTCCCACCCCCAACACAGAGCGTCACTCCCACCCCCAACACAGAGCGTCACTCCCACCCCCAACACAGAGCGTCACTCCCACCCCCAACACAGAGCGTCACTCCCACCCCCAACACAGAGCGTCACTCCCACCCCCAACACAGAGCGTCACTCCCACCCCCAACACAGAGCGTCACTCCCACCCCCAACACAGAGCGTCACTCCCACCCCCAACACAGAGCGTCACTCCCACCCCCAACACAGAGCGTCACTCCCACCCCCAACACAGAGCGTCACTCCCACCCCCAACACAGAGCGTCACTCCCACCCCCAACACAGAGCGTCACTCCCACCCCCAACACAGAGCGTCACTCCCACCCCCAACACAGAGCGTCACTCCCACCCCCAACACAGAGCGTCACTCCCACCCCCAACACAGAGCGTCACTCCCACCCCCAACACAGAGCGTCACTCCCACCCCCAACACAGAGCGTCACTCCCACCCCCAACACAGAGCGTCACTCCCACCCCCAACACAGAGCGTCACTCCCACCCCCAACACAGAGCGTCACTCCCACCCCCAACACAGAGCGTCACTCCCACCCCCAACACAGAGCGTCACTCCCACCCCCAACACAGAGCGTCACTCCCACCCCAACACAGAGCGTCACTCCCACCCCCAACACAGAGCGTCACTCCCACCCCCAACACAGAGCGTCACTCCCACCCCCAACACAGAGCGTCACTCCCACCCCCAACACAGAGCGTCACTCCCACCCCCAACACAGAGCGTCACTCCCACCCCCAACACAGAGCGTCACTCCCACCCCCAACACAGAGCGTCACTCCCACCCCCAACACAGAGCGTCACTCCCACCCCCAACACAGAGCGTCACTCCCACCCCCAACACAGAGCGTCACTCCCACCCCCAACACAGAGCGTCACTCCCACCCCCAACACAGAGCGTCACTCCCACCCCCAACACAGAGCGTCACTCCCACCCCCAACACAGAGCGTCACTCCCACCCCCAACACAGAGCGTCACTCCCACCCCAACACAGAGCGTCACTCCCACCCCCAACACAGAGCGTCACTCCCACCCCCAACACAGAGCGTCACTCCCACCCCCAACACAGAGCGTCACTCCCACCCCCAACACAGAGCGTCACTCCCACCCCCAACACAGAGCGTCACTCCCACCCCAACACAGAGCGTCACTCCCACCCCCAACACAGAGCGTCACTCCCACCCCCAACACAGAGCGTCACTCCCACCCCCAACACAGAGCGTCACTCCCACCCCCAACACAGAGCGTCACTCCCACCCCCAACACAGAGCGTCACTCCCACCCCCAACACAGAGCGTCACTCCCACCCCCAACACAGAGCGTCACTCCCACCCCCAACACAGAGCGTCACTCCCACCCCCAACACAGAGCGTCACTCCCACCCCCAACACAGAGCGTCACTCCCACCCCCAACACAGAGCGTCACTCCCACCCCCAACACAGAGCGTCACTCCCACCCCCAACACAGAGCGTCACTCCCACCCCCAACACAGAGCGTCACTCCCACCCCCAACACAGAGCGTCACTCCCACCCCCAACACAGAGCGTCACTCCCACCCCAACACAGAGCGTCACTCCCACCCCCAACACAGAGCGTCACTCCCACCCCCAACACAGAGCGTCACTCCCACCCCCAACACAGAGCGTCACTCCCACCCCCAACACAGAGCGTCACTCCCACCCCCAACACAGAGCGTCACTCCCACCCCCAACACAGAGCGTCACTCCCACCCCCAACACAGAGCGTCACTCCCACCCCCAACACAGAGCGTCACTCCCACCCCCAACACAGAGCGTCACTCCCACCCCCAACACAGAGCGTCACTCCCACCCCCAACACAGAGCGTCACTCCCACCCCCAACACAGAGCGTCACTCCCACCCCCAACACAGAGCGTCACTCCCACCCCCAACACAGAGCGTCACTCCCACCCCCAACACAGAGCGTCACTCCCACCCCCAACACAGAGCGTCACTCCCACCCCCAACACAGAGCGTCACTCCCACCCCCAACACAGAGCGTCACTCCCACCCCCAACACAGAGCGTCACTCCCACCCCCAACACAGAGCGTCACTCCCACCCCCAACACAGAGCGTCACTCCCACCCCCAACACAGAGCGTCACTCCCACCCCCAACACAGAGCGTCACTCCCACCCCCCAACACGGAGCGTCACTCCCACCCCCAACACAGAGCGTCACTCCCACCCCCAACACAGAGCGTCACTCCCACCCCCAACACAGAGCGTCACTCCCACCCCCAACACAGAGCGTCACATCCACCCCAACACAGAGCGTCACTCCCACCCCCAACACAGAGCGTCACTCCCACCCCCAACACAGAGCGTCACTCCCACCCCCAACACAGAGCGTCACTCCCACCCCCAACACAGAGCGTCACTCCCACCCCCAACACAGAGCGTCACTCCCACCCCCAACACAGAGCGTCACTCCCACCCCCAACACAGAGCGTCACTCCCACCCCCAACACAGAGCGTCACTCCCACCCCCAACACAGAGCGTCACTCCCACCCCCAACACAGAGCGTCACTCCCACCCCCAACACGGTGCGTCACTCCCACCCCCAACACAGAGCGTCACTCCACCCCCAACACAGAGCGTCACTCCCACCCGAACACAGAGCGTCACTCCCACCCCCAACAAAGAGCGTCACTCACACCCACAACACAGAGCGTCACTCCCACCCCCAACACAGAGCGTCACTCCCACCCCCAACACAGAGCGTCACTCCCACCCCCATTTCAGAGCGTCACTCCCACCCCCAACACAGAGCGTCACTCCCACCCCCAACACAGAGCGTCACTCCCACCCCCAACACAGAGCGTCACTCCCACCCCAACACAGAGCGTCACTCCCACCCCCAACACAGAGCGTCACTCCCACCCCCAACACAGAGCGTCACTCCCACCCCCAACACAGAGCGTCACTCCCACCCCCAACACAGAGCGTCACTCCCACCCCCAACACAGAGCGTCACTCCCACCCCCAACACAGAGCGTCACTCCCACCCCCAACACAGAGCGTCACTCCCACCCCCAACACAGAGCGTCACTCCCACCCCCAACACAGAGCGTCACTCCCACCCCAACACAGAGCGTCACTCCCACCCCCAACACAGAGCGTCACTCCCACCCCCAACACAGAGCGTCACTCCCACCCCCAACACAGAGCGTCACTCCCACCCCCAACACAGAGCGTCACTCCCACCCCAACACAGAGCGTCACTCCCACCCCAACACAGAGCCTCACTCCCACCCCCAACACAGAGCGTCACTCCCACCCCCCACACAGAGCGTCACTCCCACCCCCAACACAGAGCGTCACTCCCACCCCCAACACAGAGCGTCACTCCCACCCCCAACACAGAGCCGTCACTCCCACCCCCAACACAGGAGCGTCACTCCCACCCCCAACACAGAGCGTCACTCCCACCCCCAACACAGAGCCGTCACTCCCACCCCAAACACAGAGCGTCACTCCCACCCCAACACGGAGCGCCACTACCACCCCCAACACAGAGCCTCACTACCACCCCCAACACAGAGCCTCACTCCCACCCCCAACACAGAGCGTCACTCCAACCCCAACACAGAGCGTCACTCCCACCCCCAACACAGAGCCGTCACTCCCACCCCCAACACAGAGCGTCACTCCCACCCCCAACAGAGAGCGTCACTCCCACCCCCAACACAGAGCGTCACTCCCACCCCCAACACAGAGCGTCACTCCCACCCCCAACACAGAGCGTCACTCCCACCCCCAACACAGAGCGTCACTCCCACCCCCAACACATAGCGTCACTCCCACCCCCAACACAGAGCGTCACTCCACCCCCAACACAGAGCGTCACTCCCACCCCCAACACAGAGCGTCACTCCCACCCGCAACACTGAGCGTCACTCACACCCCCAACACAGAGCATCACTCACACCCCCAACACAGAGCGTCACTCCCACCCCCAACACAGAGCGTCACTCCCACCCCCAACACAGAGCGTCACTCCCACCCCCAACACAGAGCGTCACTCCCACCCCCAACACAGAGCGTCACTCCCACCCCCAACACAGAGCGTCACTCCCACCCCCAACACAGAGCGTCACTCCCACCCCCAACACAGAGCGTCACTCCCACCCCCAACACAGAGCGTCACTCCCACCCCCAACACAGAGCGTCACTCCCACCCCCAACACAGAGCGTCACTCCCACCCCCAACACAGAGCGTCACTCCCACCCCCAACACAGAGCGTCACTCCCACCCCCAACACAGAGCGTCACTCCCACCCCCAACACAGAGCGTCACTCCCACCCCCAACACAGAGCGTCACTCCCACCCCCAACACAGAGCGTCACTCCCACCCCCAACACAGAGCGTCACTCCCACCCCCAACACAGAGCGTCACTCCCACCCCCAACACAGAGCGTCACTCCCACCCCCAACACAGAGCGTCACTCCCACCCCCAACACAGAGCGTCACTCCCACCCCCAACACAGAGCGTCACTCCCACCCCCAACACAGAGCGTCACTCCCACCCCCAACACAGAGCGTCACTCCCACCCCCAACACAGAGCGTCACTCCCACCCCCAACACAGAGCGTCACTCCCACCCCCAACACAGAGCGTCACTCCCACCCCCAACACAGAGCGTCACTCCCACCCCCAACACAGAGCGTCACTCCCACCCCCAACACAGAGCGTCACTCCCACCCCCAACACAGAGCGTCACTCCCACCCCCAACACAGAGCGTCACTCCCACCCCCAACACAGAGCGTCACTCCCACCCCCAACACAGAGCGTCACTCCCACCCCCAACACAGAGCGTCACTCCCACCCCCAACACAGAGCGTCACTCCCACCCCCAACACAGAGCGTCACTCCCACCCCCAACACAGAGCGTCACTCCCACCCCCAACACAGAGCGTCACTCCCACCCCCAACACAGAGCGTCACTCCCACCCCCAACACAGAGCGTCACTCCCACCCCCAACACAGAGCGTCACTCCCACCCCCAACACAGAGCGTCACTCCCACCCCCAACACAGAGCGTCACTCCCACCCCCAACACAGAGCGTCACTCCCACCCCCAACACAGAGCGTCACTCCCACCCCCAACACAGAGCGTCACTCCCACCCCCAACACAGAGCGTCACTCCCACCCCCAACACAGAGCGTCACTCCCACCCCCAACACAGAGCGTCACTCCCACCCCCAACACAGAGCGTCACTCCCACCCCCAACACAGAGCGTCACTCCCACCCCCAACACAGAGCGTCACTCCCACCCCCAACACAGAGCGTCACTCCCACCCCCAACACAGAGCGTCACTCCCACCCCCAACACAGAGCGTCACTCCCACCCCCAACACAGAGCGTCACTCCCACCCCCAACACAGAGCGTCACTCCCACCCCCAACACAGAGCGTCACTCCCACCCCCAACACAGAGCGTCACTCCCACCCCCAACACAGAGCGTCACTCCCACCCCCAACACAGAGCGTCACTCCCACCCCCAACACAGAGCGTCACTCCCACCCCCAACACAGAGCGTCACTCCCACCCCCAACACAGAGCGTCACTCCCACCCCCAACACAGAGCGTCACTCCCACCCCCAACACAGAGCGTCACTCCCACCCCCAACACAGAGCGTCACTCCCACCCCCAACACAGAGCGTCACTCCCACCCCCAACACAGAGCGTCACTCCCACCCCCAACACAGAGCGTCACTCCCACCCCCAACACAGAGCGTCACTCCCACCCCCAACACAGAGCGTCACTCCCACCCCCAACACAGAGCGTCACTCCCACCCCCAACACAGAGCGTCACTCCCACCCCCAACACAGAGCGTCACTCCCACCCCCAACACAGAGCGTCACTCCCACCCCCAACACAGAGCGTCACTCCCACCCCCAACACAGAGCGTCACTCCCACCCCCAACACAGAGCGTCACTCCCACCCCCAACACAGAGCGTCACTCCCACCCCCAACACAGAGCGTCACTCCCACCCCCAACACAGAGCGTCACTCCCACCCCCAACACAGAGCGTCACTCCCACCCCCAACACAGAGCGTCACTCCCACCCCCAACACAGAGCGTCACTCCCACCCCCAACACAGAGCGTCACTCCCACCCCCAACACAGAGCGTCACTCCCACCCCCAACACAGAGCGTCACTCCCACCCCCAACACAGAGCGTCACTCCCACCCCCAACACAGAGCGTCACTCCCACCCCCAACACAGAGCGTCACTCCCACCCCCAACACAGAGCGTCACTCCCACCCCCAACACAGAGCGTCACTCCCACCCCCAACACAGAGCGTCACTCCCACCCCCAACACAGAGCGTCACTCCCACCCCCAACACAGAGCGTCACTCCCACCCCCAACACAGAGCGTCACTCCCACCCCCAACACAGAGCGTCACTCCCACCCCCAACACAGAGCGTCACTCCCACCCCCAACACAGAGCGTCACTCCCACCCCCAACACAGAGCGTCACTCCCACCCCCAACACAGAGCGTCACTCCCACCCCCAACACAGAGCGTCACTCCCACCCCCAACACAGAGCGTCACTCCCACCCCCAACACAGAGCGTCACTCCCACCCCCAACACAGAGCGTCACTCCCACCCCCAACACAGAGCGTCACTCCCACCCCCAACACAGAGCGTCACTCCCACCCCCAACACAGAGCGTCACTCCCACCCCCAACACAGAGCGTCACTCCCACCCCCAACACAGAGCGTCACTCCCACCCCCAACACAGAGCGTCACTCCCACCCCCAACACAGAGCGTCACTCCCACCCCCAACACAGAGCGTCACTCCCACCCCCAACACAGAGCGTCACTCCCACCCCCAACACAGAGCGTCACTCCCACCCCCAACACAGAGCGTCACTCCCACCCCCAACACAGAGCGTCACTCCCACCCCCAACACAGAGCGTCACTCCCACCCCCAACACAGAGCGTCACTCCCACCCCCAACACAGAGCGTCACTCCCACCCCCAACACAGAGCGTCACTCCCACCCCCAACACAGAGCGTCACTCCCACCCCCAACACAGAGCGTCACTCCCACCCCCAACACAGAGCGTCACTCCCACCCCCAACACAGAGCGTCACTCCCACCCCCAACACAGAGCGTCACTCCCACCCCCAACACAGAGCGTCACTCCCACCCCCAACACAGAGCGTCACTCCCACCCCCAACACAGAGCGTCACTCCCACCCCCAACACAGAGCGTCACTCCCACCCCCAACACAGAGCGTCACTCCCACCCCCAACACAGAGCGTCACTCCCACCCCCAACACAGAGCGTCACTCCCACCCCCAACACAGAGCGTCACTCCCACCCCCAACACAGAGCGTCACTCCCACCCCCAACACAGAGCGTCACTCCCACCCCCAACACAGAGCGTCACTCCCACCCCCAACACAGAGCGTCACTCCCACCCCCAACACAGAGCGTCACTCCCACCCCCAACACAGAGCGTCACTCCCACCCCCAACACAGAGCGTCACTCCCACCCCCAACACAGAGCGTCACTCCCACCCCCAACACAGAGCGTCACTCCCACCCCCAACACAGAGCGTCACTCCCACCCCCAACACAGAGCGTCACTCCCACCCCCAACACAGAGCGTCACTCCCACCCCCAACACAGAGCGTCACTCCCACCCCCAACACAGAGCGTCACTCCCACCCCCAACACAGAGCGTCACTCCCACCCCCAACACAGAGCGTCACTCCCACCCCCAACACAGAGCGTCACTCCCACCCCCAACACAGAGCGTCACTCCCACCCCCAACACAGAGCGTCACTCCCACCCCCAACACAGAGCGTCACTCCCACCCCCAACACAGAGCGTCACTCCCACCCCCAACACAGAGCGTCACTCCCACCCCCAACACAGAGCGTCACTCCCACCCCCAACACAGAGCGTCACTCCCACCCCCAACACAGAGCGTCACTCCCACCCCCAACACAGAGCGTCACTCCCACCCCCAACACAGAGCGTCACTCCCACCCCCAACACAGAGCGTCACTCCCACCCCCAACACAGAGCGTCACTCCCACCCCCAACACAGAGCGTCACTCCCACCCCCAACACAGAGCGTCACTCCCACCCCCAACACAGAGCGTCACTCCCACCCCCAACACAGAGCGTCACTCCCACCCCCAACACAGAGCGTCACTCCCACCCCCAACACAGAGCGTCACTCCCACCCCCAACACAGAGCGTCACTCCCACCCCCAACACAGAGCGTCACTCCCACCCCCAACACAGAGCGTCACTCCCACCCCCAACACAGAGCGTCACTCCCACCCCCAACACAGAGCGTCACTCCCACCCCCAACACAGAGCGTCACTCCCACCCCCAACACAGAGCGTCACTCCCACCCCCAACACAGAGCGTCACTCCCACCCCCAACACAGAGCGTCACTCCCACCCCCAACACAGAGCGTCACTCCCACCCCCAACACAGAGCGTCACTCCCACCCCCAACACAGAGCGTCACTCCCACCCCCAACACAGAGCGTCACTCCCACCCCCAACACAGAGCGTCACTCCCACCCCCAACACAGAGCGTCACTCCCACCCCCAACACAGAGCGTCACTCCCACCCCCAACACAGAGCGTCACTCCCACCCCCAACACAGAGCGTCACTCCCACCCCCAACACAGAGCGTCACTCCCACCCCCAACACAGAGCGTCACTCCCACCCCCAACACAGAGCGTCACTCCCACCCCCAACACAGAGCGTCACTCCCACCCCCAACACAGAGCGTCACTCCCACCCCCAACACAGAGCGTCACTCCCACCCCCAACACAGAGCGTCACTCCCACCCCCAACACAGAGCGTCACTCCCACCCCCAACACAGAGCGTCACTCCCACCCCCAACACAGAGCGTCACTCCCACCCCCAACACAGAGCGTCACTCCCACCCCCAACACAGAGCGTCACTCCCACCCCCAACACAGAGCGTCACTCCCACCCCCAACACAGAGCGTCACTCCCACCCCCAACACAGAGCGTCACTCCCACCCCCAACACAGAGCGTCACTCCCACCCCCAACACAGAGCGTCACTCCCACCCCCAACACAGAGCGTCACTCCCACCCCCAACACAGAGCGTCACTCCCACCCCCAACACAGAGCGTCACTCCCACCCCCAACACAGAGCGTCACTCCCACCCCCAACACAGAGCGTCACTCCCACCCCCAACACAGAGCGTCACTCCCACCCCCAACACAGAGCGTCACTCCCACCCCCAACACAGAGCGTCACTCCCACCCCCAACACAGAGCGTCACTCCCACCCCCAACACAGAGCGTCACTCCCACCCCCAACACAGAGCGTCACTCCCACCCCCAACACAGAGCGTCACTCCCACCCCCAACACAGAGCGTCACTCCCACCCCCAACACAGAGCGTCACTCCCACCCCCAACACAGAGCGTCACTCCCACCCCCAACACAGAGCGTCACTCCCACCCCCAACACAGAGCGTCACTCCCACCCCCAACACAGAGCGTCACTCCCACCCCCAACACAGAGCGTCACTCCCACCCCCAACACAGAGCGTCACTCCCACCCCCAACACAGAGCGTCACTCCCACCCCCAACACAGAGCGTCACTCCCACCCCCAACACAGAGCGTCACTCCCACCCCCAACACAGAGCGTCACTCCCACCCCCAACACAGAGCGTCACTCCCACCCCCAACACAGAGCGTCACTCCCACCCCCAACACAGAGCGTCACTCCCACCCCCAACACAGAGCGTCACTCCCACCCCCAACACAGAGCGTCACTCCCACCCCCAACACAGAGCGTCACTCCCACCCCCAACACAGAGCGTCACTCCCACCCCCAACACAGAGCGTCACTCCCACCCCCAACACAGAGCGTCACTCCCACCCCCAACACAGAGCGTCACTCCCACCCCCAACACAGAGCGTCACTCCCACCCCCAACACAGAGCGTCACTCCCACCCCCAACACAGAGCGTCACTCCCACCCCCAACACAGAGCGTCACTCCCACCCCCAACACAGAGCGTCACTCCCACCCCCAACACAGAGCGTCACTCCCACCCCCAACACAGAGCGTCACTCCCACCCCCAACACAGAGCGTCACTCCCACCCCCAACACAGAGCGTCACTCCCACCCCCAACACAGAGCGTCACTCCCACCCCCAACACAGAGCGTCACTCCCACCCCCAACACAGAGCGTCACTCCCACCCCCAACACAGAGCGTCACTCCCACCCCCAACACAGAGCGTCACTCCCACCCCCAACACAGAGCGTCACTCCCACCCCCAACACAGAGCGTCACTCCCACCCCCAACACAGAGCGTCACTCCCACCCCCAACACAGAGCGTCACTCCCACCCCCAACACAGAGCGTCACTCCCACCCCCAACACAGAGCGTCACTCCCACCCCCAACACAGAGCGTCACTCCCACCCCCAACACAGAGCGTCACTCCCACCCCCAACACAGAGCGTCACTCCCACCCCCAACACAGAGCGTCACTCCCACCCCCAACACAGAGCGTCACTCCCACCCCCAACACAGAGCGTCACTCCCACCCCCAACACAGAGCGTCACTCCCACCCCCAACACAGAGCGTCACTCCCACCCCCAACACAGAGCGTCACTCCCACCCCCAACACAGAGCGTCACTCCCACCCCCAACACAGAGCGTCACTCCCACCCCCAACACAGAGCGTCACTCCCACCCCCAACACAGAGCGTCACTCCCACCCCCAACACAGAGCGTCACTCCCACCCCCAACACAGAGCGTCACTCCCACCCCCAACACAGAGCGTCACTCCCACCCCCAACACAGAGCGTCACTCCCACCCCCAACACAGAGCGTCACTCCCACCCCCAACACAGAGCGTCACTCCCACCCCCAACACAGAGCGTCACTCCCACCCCCAACACAGAGCGTCACTCCCACCCCCAACACAGAGCGTCACTCCCACCCCCAACACAGAGCGTCACTCCCACCCCCAACACAGAGCGTCACTCCCACCCCCAACACAGAGCGTCACTCCCACCCCCAACACAGAGCGTCACTCCCACCCCCAACACAGAGCGTCACTCCCACCCCCAACACAGAGCGTCACTCCCACCCCCAACACAGAGCGTCACTCCCACCCCCAACACAGAGCGTCACTCCCACCCCCAACACAGAGCGTCACTCCCACCCCCAACACAGAGCGTCACTCCCACCCCCAACACAGAGCGTCACTCCCACCCCCAACACAGAGCGTCACTCCCACCCCCAACACAGAGCGTCACTCCCACCCCCAACACAGAGCGTCACTCCCACCCCCAACACAGAGCGTCACTCCCACCCCCAACACAGAGCGTCACTCCCACCCCCAACACAGAGCGTCACTCCCACCCCCAACACAGAGCGTCACTCCCACCCCCAACACAGAGCGTCACTCCCACCCCCAACACAGAGCGTCACTCCCACCCCCAACACAGAGCGTCACTCCCACCCCCAACACAGAGCGTCACTCCCACCCCCAACACAGAGCGTCACTCCCACCCCCAACACAGAGCGTCACTCCCACCCCCAACACAGAGCGTCACTCCCACCCCCAACACAGAGCGTCACTCCCACCCCCAACACAGAGCGTCACTCCCACCCCCAACACAGAGCGTCACTCCCACCCCCAACACAGAGCGTCACTCCCACCCCCAACACAGAGCGTCACTCCCACCCCCAACACAGAGCGTCACTCCCACCCCCAACACAGAGCGTCACTCCCACCCCCAACACAGAGCGTCACTCCCACCCCCAACACAGAGCGTCACTCCCACCCCCAACACAGAGCGTCACTCCCACCCCCAACACAGAGCGTCACTCCCACCCCCAACACAGAGCGTCACTCCCACCCCCAACAGAGAGCGTCACTCCCACCCCCAACACAGAGCGTCACTCCCACCCCCAACACAGAGCGTCACTCCCACTCCCAACACAGAGCGTCACTCCCACCCCCAACACAGAGCGTCACTCCCACCCCCAACACAGAGCGTCACCCCCACCCCCAACACAGAGCGTCACTCCCACCCCCAACACAGAGCGTCACTCCCACCCCCAACACAGAGCGTCACTCCCACCCCCAACACAGAGCGTCACTCCCACCCCCAACACAGAGCGTCACTCCCACCCCCAACACAGAGCGTCACTCCCACCCCCAACACAGAGCGTCACTCCCACCCCCAACACAGAGCGTCACTCCCACCCCCAACACAGAGCGTCACTCCCACCCCCAACACAGAGCGTCACTCCCACCCCCAACACAGAGCGTCACTCCCACCCCCAACACAGAGCGTCACTCCCACCCCCAACACAGAGCGTCACTCCCACCCCCAACACAGAGCGTCACTCCCACCCCCAACACAGAGCGTCACTCCCACCCCCAACACAGAGCGTCACTCCCACCCCCAACACAGAGCGTCACTCCCACCCCCAACACAGAGCGTCACTCCCACCCCCAACACAGAGCGTCACTCCCACCCCCAACACAGAGCGTCACTCCCACCCCCAACACAGAGCGTCACTCCCACCCCCAACACAGAGCGTCACTCCCACCCCCAACACAGAGCGTCACTCCCACCCCCAACACAGAGCGTCACTCCCACCCCCAACACAGAGCGTCACTCCCACCCCCAACACAGAGCGTCACTCCCACCCCCAACACAGAGCGTCACTCCCACCCCCAACACAGAGCGTCACTCCCACCCCCAACACAGAGCGTCACTCCCACCCCCAACACAGAGCGTCACTCCCACCCCCAACACAGAGCGTCACTCCCACCCCCAACACAGAGCGTCACTCCCACCCCCAACACAGAGCGTCACTCCCACCCCCAACACAGAGCGTCACTCCCACCCCCAACACAGAGCGTCACTCCCACCCCCAACACAGAGCGTCACTCCCACCCCCAACACAGAGCGTCACTCCCACCCCCAACACAGAGCGTCACTCCCACCCCCAACACAGAGCGTCACTCCCACCCCCAACACAGAGCGTCACTCCCACCCCCAACACAGAGCGTCACTCCCACCCCCAACACAGAGCGTCACTCCCACCCCCAACACAGAGCGTCACTCCCACCCCCAACACAGAGCGTCACTCCCACCCCCAACACAGAGCGTCACTCCCACCCCCAACACAGAGCGTCACTCCCACCCCCAACACAGAGCGTCACTCCCACCCCCAACACAGAGCGTCACTCCCACCCCCAACACAGAGCGTCACTCCCACCCCCAACACAGAGCGTCACTCCCACCCCCAACACAGAGCGTCACTCCCACCCCCAACACAGAGCGTCACTCCCACCCCCAACACAGAGCGTCACTCCCACCCCCAACACAGAGCGTCACTCCCACCCCCAACACAGAGCGTCACTCCCACCCCCAACACAGAGCGTCACTCCCACCCCCAACACAGAGCGTCACTCCCACCCCCAACACAGAGCGTCACTCCCACCCCCAACACAGAGCGTCACTCCCACCCCCAACACAGAGCGTCACTCCCACCCCCAACACAGAGCGTCACTCCCACCCCCAACACAGAGCGTCACTCCCACCCCCAACACAGAGCGTCACTCCCACCCCCAACACAGAGCGTCACTCCCACCCCCAACACAGAGCGTCACTCCCACCCCCAACACAGAGCGTCACTCCCACCCCCAACACAGAGCGTCACTCCCACCCCCAACACAGAGCGTCACTCCCACCCCCAACACAGAGCGTCACTCCCACCCCCAACACAGAGCGTCACTCCCACCCCCAACACAGAGCGTCACTCCCACCCCCAACACAGAGCGTCACTCCCACCCCCAACACAGAGCGTCACTCCCACCCCCAACACAGAGCGTCACTCCCACCCCCAACACAGAGCGTCACTCCCACCCCCAACACAGAGCGTCACTCCCACCCCCAACACAGAGCGTCACTCCCACCCCCAACACAGAGCGTCACTCCCACCCCCAACACAGAGCGTCACTCCCACCCCCAACACAGAGCGTCACTCCCACCCCCAACACAGAGCGTCACTCCCACCCCCAACACAGAGCGTCACTCCCACCCCCAACACAGAGCGTCACTCCCACCCCCAACACAGAGCGTCACTCCCACCCCCAACACAGAGCGTCACTCCCACCCCCAACACAGAGCGTCACTCCCACCCCCAACACAGAGCGTCACTCCCACCCCCAACACAGAGCGTCACTCCCACCCCCAACACAGAGCGTCACTCCCACCCCCAACACAGAGCGTCACTCCCACCCCCAACACAGAGCGTCACTCCCACCCCCAACACAGAGCGTCACTCCCACCCCCAACACAGAGCGTCACTCCCACCCCCAACACAGAGCGTCACTCCCACCCCCAACACAGAGCGTCACTCCCACCCCCAACACAGAGCGTCACTCCCACCCCCAACACAGAGCGTCACTCCCACCCCCAACACAGAGCGTCACTCCCACCCCCAACACAGAGCGTCACTCCCACCCCCAACACAGAGCGTCACTCCCACCCCCAACACAGAGCGTCACTCCCACCCCCAACACAGAGCGTCACTCCCACCCCCAACACAGAGCGTCACTCCCACCCCCAACACAGAGCGTCACTCCCACCCCCAACACAGAGCGTCACTCCCACCCCCAACACAGAGCGTCACTCCCACCCCCAACACAGAGCGTCACTCCCACCCCCAACACAGAGCGTCACTCCCACCCCCAACACAGAGCGTCACTCCCACCCCCAACACAGAGCGTCACTCCCACCCCCAACACAGAGCGTCACTCCCACCCCCAACACAGAGCGTCACTCCCACCCCCAACACAGAGCGTCACTCCCACCCCCAACACAGAGCGTCACTCCCACCCCCAACACAGAGCGTCACTCCCACCCCCAACACAGAGCGTCACTCCCACCCCCAACACAGAGCGTCACTCCCACCCCCAACACAGAGCGTCACTCCCACCCCCAACACAGAGCGTCACTCCCACCCCCAACACAGAGCGTCACTCCCACCCCCAACACAGAGCGTCACTCCCACCCCCAACACAGAGCGTCACTCCCACCCCCAACACAGAGCGTCACTCCCACCCCCAACACAGAGCGTCACTCCCACCCCCAACACAGAGCGTCACTCCCACCCCCAACACAGAGCGTCACTCCCACCCCCAACACAGAGCGTCACTCCCACCCCCAACACAGAGCGTCACTCCCACCCCCAACACAGAGCGTCACTCCCACCCCCAACACAGAGCGTCACTCCCACCCCCAACACAGAGCGTCACTCCCACCCCCAACACAGAGCGTCACTCCCACCCCCAACACAGAGCGTCACTCCCACCCCCAACACAGAGCGTCACTCCCACCCCCAACACAGAGCGTCACTCCCACCCCCAACACAGAGCGTCACTCCCACCCCCAACACAGAGCGTCACTCCCACCCCCAACACAGAGCGTCACTCCCACCCCCAACACAGAGCGTCACTCCCACCCCCAACACAGAGCGTCACTCCCACCCCCAACACAGAGCGTCACTCCCACCCCCAACACAGAGCGTCACTCCCACCCCCAACACAGAGCGTCACTCCCACCCCCAACACAGAGCGTCACTCCCACCCCCAACACAGAGCGTCACTCCCACCCCCAACACAGAGCGTCACTCCCACCCCCAACACAGAGCGTCACTCCCACCCCCAACACAGAGCGTCACTCCCACCCCCAACACAGAGCGTCACTCCCACCCCCAACACAGAGCGTCACTCCCACCCCCAACACAGAGCGTCACTCCCACCCCCAACACAGAGCGTCACTCCCACCCCCAACACAGAGCGTCACTCCCACCCCCAACACAGAGCGTCACTCCCACCCCCAACACAGAGCGTCACTCCCACCCCCAACACAGAGCGTCACTCCCACCCCCAACACAGAGCGTCACTCCCACCCCCAACACAGAGCGTCACTCCCACCCCCAACACAGAGCGTCACTCCCACCCCCAACACAGAGCGTCACTCCCACCCCCAACACAGAGCGTCACTCCCACCCCCAACACAGAGCGTCACTCCCACCCCCAACACAGAGCGTCACTCCCACCCCCAACACAGAGCGTCACTCCCACCCCCAACACAGAGCGTCACTCCCACCCCCAACACAGAGCGTCACTCCCACCCCCAACACAGAGCGTCACTCCCACCCCCAACACAGAGCGTCACTCCCACCCCCAACACAGAGCGTCACTCCCACCCCCAACACAGAGCGTCACTCCCACCCCCAACACAGAGCGTCACTCCCACCCCCAACACAGAGCGTCACTCCCACCCCCAACACAGAGCGTCACTCCCACCCCCAACACAGAGCGTCACTCCCACCCCCAACACAGAGCGTCACTCCCACCCCCAACACAGAGCGTCACTCCCACCCCCAACACAGAGCGTCACTCCCACCCCCAACACAGAGCGTCACTCCCACCCCCAACACAGAGCGTCACTCCCACCCCCAACACAGAGCGTCACTCCCACCCCCAACACAGAGCGTCACTCCCACCCCCAACACAGAGCGTCACTCCCACCCCCAACACAGAGCGTCACTCCCACCCCCAACACAGAGCGTCACTCCCACCCCCAACACAGAGCGTCACTCCCACCCCCAACACAGAGCGTCACTCCCACCCCCAACACAGAGCGTCACTCCCACCCCCAACACAGAGCGTCACTCCCACCCCCAACACAGAGCGTCACTCCCACCCCCAACACAGAGCGTCACTCCCACCCCCAACACAGAGCGTCACTCCCACCCCCAACACAGAGCGTCACTCCCACCCCCAACACAGAGCGTCACTCCCACCCCCAACACAGAGCGTCACTCCCACCCCCAACACAGAGCGTCACTCCCACCCCCAACACAGAGCGTCACTCCCACCCCCAACACAGAGCGTCACTCCCACCCCCAACACAGAGCGTCACTCCCACCCCCAACACAGAGCGTCACTCCCACCCCCAACACAGAGCGTCACTCCCACCCCCAACACAGAGCGTCACTCCCACCCCCAACACAGAGCGTCACTCCCACCCCCAACACAGAGCGTCACTCCCACCCCCAACACAGAGCGTCACTCCCACCCCCAACACAGAGCGTCACTCCCACCCCCAACACAGAGCGTCACTCCCACCCCCAACACAGAGCGTCACTCCCACCCCCAACACAGAGCGTCACTCCCACCCCCAACACAGAGCGTCACTCCCACCCCCAACACAGAGCGTCACTCCCACCCCCAACACAGAGCGTCACTCCCACCCCCAACACAGAGCGTCACTCCCACCCCCAACACAGAGCGTCACTCCCACCCCCAACACAGAGCGTCACTCCCACCCCCAACACAGAGCGTCACTCCCACCCCCAACACAGAGCGTCACTCCCACCCCCAACACAGAGCGTCACTCCCACCCCCAACACAGAGCGTCACTCCCACCCCCAACACAGAGCGTCACTCCCACCCCCAACACAGAGCGTCACTCCCACCCCCAACACAGAGCGTCACTCCCACCCCCAACACAGAGCGTCACTCCCACCCCCAACACAGAGCGTCACTCCCACCCCCAACACAGAGCGTCACTCCCACCCCCAACACAGAGCGTCACTCCCACCCCCAACACAGAGCGTCACTCCCACCCCCAACACAGAGCGTCACTCCCACCCCCAACACAGAGCGTCACTCCCACCCCCAACACAGAGCGTCACTCCCACCCCCAACACAGAGCGTCACTCCCACCCCCAACACAGAGCGTCACTCCCACCCCCAACACAGAGCGTCACTCCCACCCCCAACACAGAGCGTCACTCCCACCCCCAACACAGAGCGTCACTCCCACCCCCAACACAGAGCGTCACTCCCACCCCCAACACAGAGCGTCACTCCCACCCCCAACACAGAGCGTCACTCCCACCCCCAACACAGAGCGTCACTCCCACCCCCAACACAGAGCGTCACTCCCACCCCCAACACAGAGCGTCACTCCCACCCCCAACACAGAGCGTCACTCCCACCCCCAACACAGAGCGTCACTCCCACCCCCAACACAGAGCGTCACTCCCACCCCCAACACAGAGCGTCACTCCCACCCCCAACACAGAGCGTCACTCCCACCCCCAACACAGAGCGTCACTCCCACCCCCAACACAGAGCGTCACTCCCACCCCCAACACAGAGCGTCACTCCCACCCCCAACACAGAGCGTCACTCCCACCCCCAACACAGAGCGTCACTCCCACCCCCAACACAGAGCGTCACTCCCACCCCCAACACAGAGCGTCACTCCCACCCCCAACACAGAGCGTCACTCCCACCCCCAACACAGAGCGTCACTCCCACCCCCAACACAGAGCGTCACTCCCACCCCCAACACAGAGCGTCACTCCCACCCCCAACACAGAGCGTCACTCCCACCCCCAACACAGAGCGTCACTCCCACCCCCAACACAGAGCGTCACTCCCACCCCCAACACAGAGCGTCACTCCCACCCCCAACACAGAGCGTCACTCCCACCCCCAACACAGAGCGTCACTCCCACCCCCAACACAGAGCGTCACTCCCACCCCCAACACAGAGCGTCACTCCCACCCCCAACACAGAGCGTCACTCCCACCCCCAACACAGAGCGTCACTCCCACCCCCAACACAGAGCGTCACTCCCACCCCCAACACAGAGCGTCACTCCCACCCCCAACACAGAGCGTCACTCCCACCCCCAACACAGAGCGTCACTCCCACCCCCAACACAGAGCGTCACTCCCACCCCCAACACAGAGCGTCACTCCCACCCCCA
This sequence comes from Carcharodon carcharias, assembly GCF_017639515.1. Taxonomy (NCBI): domain Eukaryota; kingdom Metazoa; phylum Chordata; class Chondrichthyes; order Lamniformes; family Lamnidae; genus Carcharodon; species Carcharodon carcharias. The sequence continues at coordinate 171,509,407 of NC_054475.1, read as the reverse complement.
ACACAGAGCGTCACTCCCACCCCCAACACAGAGCGTCACTCCCACCCCCAACACAGAGCGTCACTCCCACCCCCAACACAGAGCGTCACTCCCACCCCCAACACAGAGCGTCACTCCCACCCCCAACACAGAGCGTCACTCCCACCCCCAACACAGAGCGTCACTCCCACCCCCAACACAGAGCGTCACTCCCACCCCCAACACAGAGCGTCACTCCCACCCCCAACACAGAGCGTCACTCCCACCCCCAACACAGAGCGTCACTCCCACCCCCAACACAGAGCGTCACTCCCACCCCCAACACAGAGCGTCACTCCCACCCCCAACACAGAGCGTCACTCCCACCCCCAACACAGAGCGTCACTCCCACCCCCAACACAGAGCGTCACTCCCACCCCCAACACAGAGCGTCACTCCCACCCCCAACACAGAGCGTCACTCCCACCCCCAACACAGAGCGTCACTCCCACCCCCAACACAGAGCGTCACTCCCACCCCCAACACAGAGCGTCACTCCCACCCCCAACACAGAGCGTCACTCCCACCCCCAACACAGAGCGTCACTCCCACCCCCAACACAGAGCGTCACTCCCACCCCCAACACAGAGCGTCACTCCCACCCCCAACACAGAGCGTCACTCCCACCCCCAACACAGAGCGTCACTCCCACCCCCAACACAGAGCGTCACTCCCACCCCCAACACAGAGCGTCACTCCCACCCCCAACACAGAGCGTCACTCCCACCCCCAACACAGAGCGTCACTCCCACCCCCAACACAGAGCGTCACTCCCACCCCCAACACAGAGCGTCACTCCCACCCCCAACACAGAGCGTCACTCCCACCCCCAACACAGAGCGTCACTCCCACCCCCAACACAGAGCGTCACTCCCACCCCCAACACAGAGCGTCACTCCCACCCCCAACACAGAGCGTCACTCCCACCCCCAACACAGAGCGTCACTCCCACCCCCAACACAGAGCGTCACTCCCACCCCCAACACAGAGCGTCACTCCCACCCCCAACACAGAGCGTCACTCCCACCCCCAACACAGAGCGTCACTCCCACCCCCAACACAGAGCGTCACTCCCACCCCCAACACAGAGCGTCACTCCCACCCCCAACACAGAGCGTCACTCCCACCCCCAACACAGAGCGTCACTCCCACCCCCAACACAGAGCGTCACTCCCACCCCCAACACAGAGCGTCACTCCCACCCCCAACACAGAGCGTCACTCCCACCCCCAACACAGAGCGTCACTCCCACCCCCAACACAGAGCGTCACTCCCACCCCCAACACAGAGCGTCACTCCCACCCCCAACACAGAGCGTCACTCCCACCCCCAACACAGAGCGTCACTCCCACCCCCAACACAGAGCGTCACTCCCACCCCCAACACAGAGCGTCACTCCCACCCCCAACACAGAGCGTCACTCCCACCCCCAACACAGAGCGTCACTCCCACCCCCAACACAGAGCGTCACTCCCACCCCCAACACAGAGCGTCACTCCCACCCCCAACACAGAGCGTCACTCCCACCCCCAACACAGAGCGTCACTCCCACCCCCAACACAGAGCGTCACTCCCACCCCCAACACAGAGCGTCACTCCCACCCCCAACACAGAGCGTCACTCCCACCCCCAACACAGAGCGTCACTCCCACCCCCAACACAGAGCGTCACTCCCACCCCCAACACAGAGCGTCACTCCCACCCCAACACAGAGCGTCACTCCCACCCCCAACACAGAGCGTCACTCCCACCCCCAACACAGAGCGTCACTCCCACCCCCAACACAGAGCGTCACTCCCACCCCCAACACAGAGCGTCACTCCCACCCCCAACACAGAGCGTCACTCCCACCCCCAACACAGAGCGTCACTCCCACCCCCAACACAGAGCGTCACTCCCACCCCCAACACAGAGCGTCACTCCCACCCCCAACACAGAGCGTCACTCCCACCCCCAACACAGAGCGTCACTCCCACCCCCAACACAGAGCGTCACTCCCACCCCCAACACAGAGCGTCACTCCCACCCCCAACACAGAGCGTCACTCCCACCCCCAACACAGAGCGTCACTCCCACCCCCAACACAGAGCGTCACTCCCACCCCCAACACAGAGCGTCACTCCCACCCCCAACACAGAGCGTCACTCCCACCCCCAACACAGAGCGTCACTCCCACCCCCAACACAGAGCGTCACTCCCACCCCCAACACAGAGCGTCACTCCCACCCCCAACACAGAGCGTCACTCCCACCCCAACACAGAGCGTCACTCCCACCCCCAACACAGAGCGTCACTCCCACCCCCAACACAGAGCGTCACTCCCACCCCCAACACAGAGCGTCACTCCCACCCCCAACACAGAGCGTCACTCCCACCCCCAACACAGAGCGTCACTCCCACCCCCAACACAGAGCGTCACTCCCACCCCCAACACAGAGCGTCACTCCCACCCCCAACACAGAGCGTCACTCCCACCCCCAACACAGAGCGTCACTCCCACCCCCAACACAGAGCGTCACTCCCACCCCCAACACAGAGCGTCACTCCCACCCCCAACACAGAGCGTCACTCCCACCCCCAACACAGAGCGTCACTCCCACCCCCAACACAGAGCGTCACTCCCACCCCCAACACAGAGCGTCACTCCCACCCCCAACACAGAGCGTCACTCCCACCCCCAACACAGAGCGTCACTCCCACCCCCAACACAGAGCGTCACTCCCACCCCCAACACAGAGCGTCACTCCCACCCCCAACACAGAGCGTCACTCCCACCCCCAACACAGAGCGTCACTCCCACCCCCAACACAGAGCGTCACTCCCACCCCCAACACAGAGCGTCACTCCCACCCCCAACACAGAGCGTCACTCCCACCCCCAACACAGAGCGTCACTCCCACCCCCAACACAGAGCGTCACTCCCACCCCCAACACAGAGCGTCACTCCCACCCCCAACACAGAGCGTCACTCCCACCCCCAACACAGAGCGTCACTCCCACCCCCAACACAGAGCGTCACACCCACCCCCAACACAGAGCGTCACTCCCACCCCCAACACAGAGCGTCACTCCCACCCCCAACACAGAGCGTCACTCCCACCCCCAACACAGAGCGTCACTCCCACCCCCAACACAGAGCGTCACTCCCACCCCCAACACAGAGCGTCACTCCCACCCCCAACACAGAGCGTCACTCCCACCCCCAACACAGAGCGTCACTCCCACCCCCAACACAGAGCGTCACTCCCACCCCCAACACAGAGCGTCACTCCCACCCCCAACACAGAGCGTCACTCCCACCCCCAACACAGAGCGTCACTCCCACCCCCAACACAGAGCGTCACTCCCACCCCCAACACAGAGCGTCACTCCCACCCCCAACACAGAGCGTCACTCCCACCCCCAACACAGAGCGTCACTCCCACCCCCAACACAGAGCGTCACTCCCACCCCCAACACAGAGCGTCACTCCCACCCCCAACACAGAGCGTCACTCCCACCCCCAACACAGAGCGTCACTCCCACCCCCAACACAGAGCGTCACTCCCACCCCCAACACAGAGCGTCACTCCCACCCCCAACACAGAGCGTCACTCCCACCCCCAACACAGAGCGTCACTCCCACCCCCAACACAGAGCGTCACTCCCACCCCCAACACAGAGCGTCACTCCCACCCCCAACACAGAGCGTCACTCCCACCCCCAACACAGAGCGTCACTCCCACCCCCAACACAGAGCGTCACTCCCACCCCCAACACAGAGCGTCACTCCCACCCCCAACACAGAGCGTCACTCCCACCCCCAACACAGAGCGTCACTCCCACCCCCAACACAGAGCGTCACTCCCACCCCCAACACAGAGCGTCACTCCCACCCCCAACACAGAGCGTCACTCCCACCCCAACACAGAGCGTCACTCCCACCCCCAACACAGAGCGTCACTCCCACCCCCAACACAGAGCGTCACTCCCACCCCCAACACAGAGCGTCACTCCCACCCCCAACACAGAGCGTCACTCCCACCCCCAACACAGAGCGTCACTCCCACCCCCAACACAGAGCGTCACTCCCACCCCCAACACAGAGCGTCACTCCCACCCCCAACACAGAGCGTCACTCCCACCCCCAACACAGAGCGTCACTCCCACCCCCAACACAGAGCGTCACTCCCACCCCCAACACAGAGCGTCACTCCCACCCCCAACACAGAGCGTCACTCCCACCCCCAACACAGAGCGTCACTCCCACCCCCAACACAGAGCGTCACTCCCACCCCCAACACAGAGCGTCACTCCCACCCCCAACACAGAGCGTCACTCCCACCCCCAACACAGAGCGTCACTCCCACCCCCAACACAGAGCGTCACTCCCACCCCCAACACAGAGCGTCACTCCCACCCCCAACACAGAGCGTCACTCCCACCCCCAACACAGAGCGTCACTCCCACCCCCAACACAGAGCGTCACTCCCACCCCCAACACAGAGCGTCACTCCCACCCCCAACACAGAGCGTCACTCCCACCCCCAACACAGAGCGTCACTCCCACCCCCAACACAGAGCGTCACTCCCACCCCCAACACAGAGCGTCACTCCCACCCCCAACACAGAGCGTCACTCCCACCCCCAACACAGAGCGTCACTCCCACCCCCAACACAGAGCGTCACTCCCACCCCCAACACAGAGCGTCACTCCCACCCCCAACACAGAGCGTCACTCCCACCCCCAACACAGAGCGTCACTCCCACCCCCAACACAGAGCGTCACTCCCACCCCCAACACAGAGCGTCACTCCCACCCCCAACACAGAGCGTCACTCCCACCCCCAACACAGAGCGTCACTCCCACCCCCAACACAGAGCGTCACTCCCACCCCCAACACAGAGCGTCACTCCCACCCCCAACACAGAGCGTCACTCCCACCCCCAACACAGAGCGTCACTCCCACCCCAACACAGAGCGTCACTCCCACCCCCAACACAGAGCGTCACTCCCACCCCCAACACAGAGCGTCACTCCCACCCCCAACACAGAGCGTCACTCCCACCCCCAACACAGAGCGTCACTCCCACCCCCAACACAGAGCGTCACTCCCACCCCCAACACAGAGCGTCACTCCCACCCCCAACACAGAGCGTCACTCCCACCCCCAACACAGAGCGTCACTCCCACCCCCAACACAGAGCGTCACTCCCACCCCCAACACAGAGCGTCACTCCCACCCCCAACACAGAGCGTCACTCCCACCCCCAACACAGAGCGTCACTCCCACCCCCAACACAGAGCGTCACTCCCACCCCCAACACAGAGCGTCACTCCCACCCCCAACACAGAGCGTCACTCCCACCCCCAACACAGAGCGTCACTCCCACCCCCAACACAGAGCGTCACTCCCACCCCCAACACAGAGCGTCACTCCCACCCCAACACAGAGCGTCACTCCCACCCCCAACACAGAGCGTCACTCCCACCCCCAACACAGAGCGTCACTCCCACCCCCAACACAGAGCGTCACTCCCACCCCCAACACAGAGCGTCACTCCCACCCCCAACACAGAGCGTCACTCCCACCCCCAACACAGAGCGTCACTCCCACCCCCAACACAGAGCGTCACTCCCACCCCCAACACAGAGCGTCACTCCCACCCCCAACACAGAGCGTCACTCCCACCCCCAACACAGAGCGTCACTCCCACCCCCAACACAGAGCGTCACTCCCACCCCCAACACAGAGCGTCACTCCCACCCCCAACACAGAGCGTCACTCCCACCCCCAACACAGAGCGTCACTCCCACCCCCAACACAGAGCGTCACTCCCCCCCCCAACACAGAGCGTCACTCCCACCCCCAACACAGAGCGTCACTCCCACCCCCAACACAGAGCGTCACTCCCACCCCCAACACAGAGCGTCACTCCCACCCCCAACACAGAGCGTCACTCCCACCCCCAACACAGAGCGTCACTCCCACCCCCAACACAGAGCGTCACTCCCACCCCCAACACAGAGCGTCACTCCCACCCCCAACACAGAGCGTCACTCCCACCCCCAACACAGAGCGTCACTCCCACCCCCAACACAGAGCGTCACTCCCACCCCCAACACAGAGCGTCACTCCCACCCCCAACACAGAGCGTCACTCCCACCCCCAACACAGAGCGTCACTCCCACCCCCAACACAGAGCGTCACTCCCACCCCCAACACAGAGCGTCACTCCCACCCCCAACACAGAGCGTCACTCCCACCCCCAACACAGAGCGTCACTACCACCCCCAACACAGAGCGTCACTCCCACCCCCAACACAGAGCGTCACTCCCCCCCCAACACAGAGCGTCACACCCACCCCCAACACAGAGCGTCACTCCCACCCCCAACACAGAGCGTCACTCCCACCCCCAACACAGAGCGTCACTCCAACCCCCAACACAGAGCGTCACTCCCACCCCAACACAGAGCGTCACTCCCACCCCCAACACAGAGCGTCACTCCCACCCCCAACACAGAGCGTGACTCCCATCCCCAACACAGAGCGTCACTCCCACCCCCAACACAGAGCGTCACTCCCACCCCCAACACAGAGCGTCACTCCCACCCCAACACAGAGCGTCACTCCCACCCCCAACACAGAGCGTCACTCCCACCCCCAACACAGAGCGTCACTCCCACCCCAACACAGAGCGTCACTCCCACCCCCAACACAGAGCGTCACTCCCACCCCCAACACAGAGCGTCACTCCCACCCCCAACACAGAGCGTCACTCCCACCCCCAACACAGAGCGTCACTCCCACCCCCAACACAGAGCGTCACTCCCACCCCCAACACAGAGCGTCACTCCCACCCCCAACACAGAGCGTCACTCCCACCCCCAACACAGAGCGTCACTCCCACCCCCAACACAGAGCGTCACTCCCACCCCCAACACAGAGCGTCACTCCCACCCCCAACACAGAGCGTCACTCCCACCCCCAACACAGAGCGTCACTCCCACCCCCAACACAGAGCGTCACTCCCACCCCCAACACAGAGCGTCACTCCCACCCCAACACAGAGCGTCACTCCCACCCCCAACACAGAGCGTCACTCCCACCCCCAACACAGAGCGTCACTCCCACCCCCAACACAGAGCGTCACTCCCACCCCCAACACAGAGCGTCACTCCCACCCCCAACACAGAGCGTCACTCCCACCCCCAACACAGAGCGTCACTCCCACCCCAACACAGAGCGTCACTCCCACCCCCAACACAGAGCGTCACTCCACCCCCAACACAGAGCGTCACTCCCACCCCCAACACAGAGCGTCACTCCCACCCCCAACACAGAGCGTCACTCCCACCCCCAACACAGAGCGTCACTCCCACCCCCAACACAGAGCGTCACTCCCACCCCCAACACAGAGCGTCACTCCCACCCCCAACACAGAGCGTCACTCCCACCCCCAACACAGAGCGTCACTCCCACCCCCAACACAGAGCGTCACTCCCACCCCCAACACAGAGCGTCACTCCCACCCCCAACACAGAGCGTCACTCCCACCCCCAACACAGAGCGTCACTCCCACCCCCAACACAGAGCGTCACTCCCACCCCCAACACAGAGCGTCACTCCCACCCCCAACACAGAGCGTCACTCCCACCCCCAACACAGAGCGTCACTCCCACCCCCAACACAGAGCGTCACTCCCCACCCCCAACACAGAGCGTCACTCCCACCCCCAACACAGAGCGTCACTCCCACCCCCAACACAGAGCGTCACTCCCACCCCCAACACAGAGCGTCACTCCCACCCCCAACACAGAGCGTCACTCCCACCCCCAACACAGAGCGTCACTCCCACCCCCAACACAGAGCGTCACTCCCACCCCCAACACAGAGCGTCACTCCCACCCCCAACACAGAGCGTCACTCCCACCCCCAACACAGAGCGTCACTCCCACCCCAACACAGAGCGTCACTCCCACCCCCAACACAGAGCGTCACTCCCACCCCCAACACAGAGCGTCACTCCCACCCCCAACACAGAGCGTCACTCCCACCCCCAACACAGAGCGTCACTCCCACCCCCAACACAGAGCGTCACTCCCACCCCCAACACAGAGCGTCACTCCCACCCCCAACACAGAGCGTCACTCCCACCCCCAACACAGAGCGTCACTCCCACCCCCAACACAGAGCGTCACTCCCACCCCCAACACAGAGCGTCACTCCCACCCCCAACACAGAGCGTCACTCCCACCCCAACACAGAGCGTCACTCCCACCCCCAACACAGAGCGTCACTCCCACCCCCAACACAGAGCGTCACTCCCACCCCCAACACAGAGCGTCACTCCCACCCCCAACACAGAGCGTCACTCCCACCCCCAACACAGAGCGTCACTCCCACCCCCAACACAGAGCGTCACTCCCACCCCCAACACAGAGCGTCACTCCCACCCCCAACACAGAGCGTCACTCCCACCCCCAACACAGAGCGTCACTCCCACCCCCAACACAGAGCGTCACTCCCACCCCCAACACAGAGCGTCACTCCCACCCCCAACACAGAGCGTCACTCCCACCCCCAACACAGAGCGTCACTCCCACCCCCAACACAGAGCGTCACTCCCACCCCCAACACAGAGCGTCACTCCCACCCCCAACACAGAGCGTCACTCCCACCCCCAACACAGAGCGTCACTCCCACCCCCAACACAGAGCGTCACTCCCACCCCCAACACAGAGCGTCACTCCCACCCCCAACACAGAGCGTCACTCCCACCCCCAACACAGAGCGTCACTCCCACCCCCAACACAGAGCGTCACTCCCACCCCCAACACAGAGCGTCACTCCCACCCCCAACACAGAGCGTCACTCCCACCCCCAACACAGAGCGTCACTCCCACCCCCAACACAGAGCGTCACTCCCCCCCCCAACACAGAGCGTCACTCCCACCCCCAACACAGAGCGTCACTCCCACCCCCAACACAGAGCGTCACTCCCACCCCCAACACAGAGCGTCACTCCCACCCCCAACACAGAGCGTCACTCCCACCCCCAACACAGAGCGTCACTCCCACCCCCAACACAGAGCGTCACTCCCACCCCCAACACAGAGCGTCACTCCCACCCCCAACACAGAGCGTCACTCCCACCCCCAACACAGAGCGTCACTCCCACCCCCAACACAGAGCGTCACTCCCACCCCCAACACAGAGCGTCACTCCCACCCCCAACACAGAGCGTCACTCCCACCCCCAACACAGAGCGTCACTCCCACCCCCAACACAGAGCGTCACTCCCACCCCCAACACAGAGCGTCACTCCCACCCCCAACACAGAGCGTCACTCCCACCCCCAACACAGAGCGTCACTCCCACCCCCAACACAGAGCGTCACTCCCACCCCCAACACAGAGCGTCACTCCCACCCCCAACACAGAGCGTCACTCCCACCCCCAACACAGAGCGTCACTCCCACCCCCAACACAGAGCGTCACTCCCACCCCCAACACAGAGCGTCACTCCCACCCCCAACACAGAGCGTCACTCCCACCCCCAACACAGAGCGTCACTCCCACCCCCAACACAGAGCGTCACTCCCACCCCCAACACAGAGCGTCACTCCCACCCCCAACACAGAGCGTCACTCCCACCCCCAACACAGAGCGTCACTCCCACCCCCAACACAGAGCGTCACTCCCACCCCCAACACAGAGCGTCACTCCCACCCCCAACACAGAGCGTCACTCCCACCCCCAACACAGAGCGTCACTCCCACCCCCAACACAGAGCGTCACTCCCACCCCCAACACAGAGCGTCACTCCCACCCCCAACACAGAGCGTCACTCCCACCCCCAACACAGAGCGTCACTCCCCACCCCCAACACAGAGCGTCACTCCCACCCCCAACACAGAGCGTCACTCCCACCCCCAACACAGAGCGTCACTCCCACCCCCAACACAGAGCGTCACTCCCACCCCCAACACAGAGCGTCACTCCCACCCCCAACACAGAGCGTCACTCCCACCCCCAACACAGAGCGTCACTCCCACCCCCAACACAGAGCGTCACTCCCACCCCAACACAGCGCGTCACTCCCACCCCCAACACAGAGCGTCAGCCCACCCCCAACACAGAGCGTCACTCCCCCCCAACACAGAGCGTCACTCCCACCCCCAACACAGAGCGTCACTCCCACCCCCAACACAGAGCGTCACTCCCACCCCCAACACAGAGCGTCACTCCCACCCCCAACACAGAGCGTCACTCCCACCACCCCCAACACAGAGCGTCACTCCCACCCCCAACACAGAGCGTCACTCCACTCCCACCCCCAACACAGAGCGTCACTCCCACCCCCAACACAGAGCGTCACTCCCACCCCAACACAGAGCGTCACTCCCACCCCCAACACAGAGCGTCACTCCCACCCCCAACACAGAGCGTCACTCCCACCCCAACACAGAGCGTCACTCCCACCCCAACACAGAGCGTCACTCCCACCCCCAACACAGAGCGTCACTCCCACCCCAAACAGAGAGCGTCACTCCCACCCCCAACACAGAGCGTCACTCCCACCCCCAACACAGAGCGTCACTCCCACCCCAACACAGAGCGTCACTCCCACCCCCAACACAGAGCGTCACTCCCACCCCCAACACAGAGCGTCACTCCCACCCCCAACACAGAGCGTCACTCCCACCCCCAACACAGAGCGTCACTCCCACCCCCAACACAGAGCGTCACTCCCACCCCCAACACAGAGCGTCACTCCCACCCCCAACACAGAGCGTCACTCCCACCCCCAACACAGAGCGTCACTCCCACCCCCAACACAGAGCGTCACTCCCACCCCCAACACAGAGCGTCACTCCCACCCCCAACACAGAGCGTCACTCCCACCCCCAACACAGAGCGTCACTCCCACCCCCAACACAGAGCGTCACTCCCACCCCCAACACAGAGCGTCACTCCCACCCCCAACACAGAGCGTCACTCCCACCCCCAACACAGAGCGTCACTCCCACCCCCAACACAGAGCGTCACTCCCACCCCCAACACAGAGCGTCACTCCCACCCCCAACACAGAGCGTCACTCCCACCCCCAACACAGAGCGTCACTCCCACCCCCAACACAGAGCGTCACTCCCACCCCCAACACAGAGCGTCACTCCCACCCCAACACAGAGCGTCACTCCCACCCCCAACACAGAGCGTCACTCCCACCCCCAACACAGAGCGTCACTCCCACCCCCAACACAGAGCGTCACTCCCACCCCCAACACAGAGCGTCACTCCCACCCCCAACACAGAGCGTCACTCCCACCCCCAACACAGAGCGTCACTCCCCACCCCCAACACAGAGCGTCACTCCCACCCCCAACACAGAGCGTCACTCCCACCCCAACACAGAGCGTCACTCCCACCCCCAACACAGAGCGTCACTCCCACCCCCAACACAGAGCGTCACTCCCACCCCCAACACAGAGCGTCACTCCCACCCCCAACACAGAGCGTCACTCCCACCCCCAACACAGAGCGTCACTCCCACCCCCAACACAGAGCGTCACTCCCACCCCCAACACAGAGCGTCACTCCCACCCCCAACACAGAGCGTCACTCCCACCCCAACACAGAGCGTCACTCCCACCCCCAACACAGAGCGTCACTCCCACCCCCAACACAGAGCGTCACTCCCACCCCCAACACAGAGCGTCACTCCCACCCCCAACACAGAGCGTCACTCCCACCCCCAACACAGAGCGTCACTCCCACCCCCAACACAGAGCGTCACTCCCACCCCCAACACAGAGCGTCACTCCCACCCCCAACACAGAGCGTCACTCCCACCCCCAACACAGAGCGTCACTCCCACCCCCAACACAGAGCGTCACTCCCACCCCCAACACAGAGCGTCACTCCCACCCCCAACACAGAGCGTCACTCCCACCCCCAACACAGAGCGTCACTCCCACCCCCAACACAGAGCGTCACTCCCACCCCCAACACAGAGCGTCACTCCCACCCCCAACACAGAGCGTCACTCCCACCCCCAACACAGAGCGTCACTCCCACCCCCAACACAGAGCGTCACTCCCACCCCCAACACAGAGCGTCACTCCCACCCCCAACACAGAGCGTCACTCCCACCCCCAACACAGAGCGTCACTCCCACCCCCAACACAGAGCGTCACTCCCACCCCCAACACAGAGCGCCACACTCCCACCCCCAACACAGAGCGTCACTCCCACCCCCAACACAGAGCGTCACTCCCACCCCCAACACAGAGCGTCACTCCCACCCCCAACACAGAGCGTCACTCCCACCCCCAACACAGAGCGTCACTCCCACCCCCAACACAGAGCGTCACTCCCACCCCCAACACAGAGCGTCACTCCCACCCCCAACACAGAGCGTCACTCCCACCCCCAACACAGAGCGTCACTCCCACCCCCAACACAGAGCGTCACTCCCCCACCCCCAAAACAGAGCGTCACTCCCACCCCCAACACAGAGCGTCACTCCCACCCCCAACACAGAGCGTCACTCCCACCACCAACACAGAGCGTCGCTCCCACCCCCAACACAGAGCGTCACTCCCACCCCCAACACAGAGCGTCACTCCCACCCCCAACACAGAGCGTCACTCCCACCCCCAACACAGAGCGTCACTCCCACCCCCAACACAGAGCGTCACTCCCACCCCCAACACAGAGCGTCACTCCCACCCCCAACACAGAGCGTCACTCCCACCCCCAACACAGAGCGTCACTCCCACCCCCAACACAGAGCGTCACTCCCACCCCCAACACACAGCGTCACTCCCACCCCAACACAGAGCGTCACTCCCACCCCCAACACAGAGCGTCACTCCCACCCCCAACACAGAGCGTCACTCCCACCCCCAACACAGAGCGTCACTCCCACCCCCAACACAGAGCGTCACTCCCACCCCCAACACAGAGCGTCACTCCCACCCCCAACACAGAGCGTCACTCCCACCCCCAACACAGAGCGTCACTCAGACCCCCAACACAGAGCGTCACTCCACCCCCAACACAGAGCGTCACTCCCACCCCAACACAGAGCGTCACTCCCACCCCCAACACAGAGCGTCACTCCCCACCCCCAACAGAGAGCGTCACTCCCACCCCCAACACAGAGCGTCACTCCCACCCCCAACACAGAGCGTCACTCCCACCCCCCAACACAGAGCGTCACTTCACTCCACCCCAACACAGAGCGTCACTCCCACCCCCAACACAGAGCGTCACTCCCACCCCCCAACACAGAGCGTCACTCCCACCCCCAACACAGAGCGTCACTCCCACCCCCAACACAGAGCGTCACTCCCACCCCCAACACAGAGCGTCACTCCCACCCCCAACACGGAGCGTCACTCCCACCCCCAACACAGAGCGTCACTCCCACCCCCAACACAGAGCGTCACTCCCACCCCCAACACAGAGCGTCACTCCCACCCCCAACACGGAGCGTCACTCCCACCCCAACACGGAGCGTCACTCCCACCCCCAACACGGAGCGTCACTCCCACCCCCAACACGGAGCGTCACTCCCACCCCCAACACGGAGCGTCACTCCCACCCCCAACACGGAGCGTCACTCCCACCCCAACCCAGAGCGTCACTCCACCCCCAACAAGAGCGTCACTCCCACCCCCAACACAGAGCGTCACTCCCACCCCCAACACAGAGCGTCACTCCCACCCCCAACACAGAGCGTCACTCCCACCCCAACACAGAGCGTCCCACCCCCAACACAGAGCGTCACTCCCACCCCCAACACAGAGCGTCACTCCCCCCCAACACAGAGCGTCACTCCCACCCCCAACACAGAGCGTCACTCCCACCCCCAACACAGAGCGTCACTCCCACCCCCAACACAGAGCGTCACTCCCACCCCAACACAGAGCGTCACTCCCACCCCCAACACAGAGCGTCACTCCCACCCCCAACACAGAGCGTCACTCCCACCCCCAACACAGAGCGTCACTCCCACCCCCAACACAGAGCGTCACTCCCACCCCCAACACAGAGCGTCACTCCCACCCCCAACACAGAGCGTCACTCCCACCCCCAACACAGAGCGTCACTCTCCCACCCCAACACAGAGCGTCACTCCCACCCCCAACACAGAGCGTCACTCCCACCCCAACACAGAGCGTCACTCCCACCCCCAACACAGAGCGTCACTCCCACCCCCAACACAGAGCGTCACTCCCACCC